>NC_092101.1:27531190-27641190 GCF_045679555.1 Salvelinus alpinus | reverse complement strand
TCACATCTCAGATGTCCTCTGATCAATCAGAAACCACTCTATTCAATTCAAAGGGCTTTATTGGCATGGGAAACATATGTTTACATTGCCAAAGCAAGTGAAATAGATAATAAAATGAACAAAATGTGCAATTATCTCTCTATCCCTCTTCTTCCTCTTTCTCTCCCTCTCCTCATCTCTGTTACATCTAATTTCTGTCTCTCACCCAGCTCTCTCTTTCCTTCCTTCTCCCCCTTTCGCTCCCTCTCCCTCTTCTCTTTCTCTCTGTAGACATCTGAATGGTCCAGGGCAGTAGACAGGGAGTTCACTGCAGACACCTGCACAAACACACACCAACCATGGCTGCAACTGGAGAGAGACACTGGGAACGGGTGTCTCTCTCACACTTGTAGATAGTTATTTTAATGTACTGTTGAGTTTACTGTCAATACACACACTCTGTGAGACTTCCAGTGATCCGTATGGTAAACAGCCAAGCCCATTTGAAGGACCAGAACCACCTCCCTCTCTCTCTCTATCTCTCTCTCTCCCTTCATACTGGCCTGGTCCTTGGTGGGAGGAGGGATTTACTTGCTAATAAAAAGGAGTGAAAGGAGGTCATGGATTTTAACACACACACACACACACACTGTCCTACACTAACCGGCCTAAGCCACTCAAAGAGAAGGGAAGCTCAAGAGTGTGAAACAGAAAACAGACGGGGTGAGGGTGGGAGGGGGGGGCAGCAGACCCTCTCTGATGTCAGACCCTCTCTGCCTTGACTGCCTGTTTATAAAAGGCTCTCTGTCCTGGCTGAATCCTCTCGCTCTCTCTCTCCCCTCCCCATCTCTCTGCCCAGTAGATGCCAGGGCTCTGTTCACAAACACAAACAGACCACACATAGCCCCAGGCCAGCAACACAATTAGACCCAACCAAATTATGAGAAAGCAAAAAGATAACTATTTGAGACACTGTAAAGAATCAACCAACAAATTGGAATGCTATCTGGCGCTAAACAGAGAGTACACAGTGGCAGAATACTTGACCACTGTGACTGACCCAAAATGAAGGAAATCCTTGACTATGTACAGACTCAGGGAGCATAGCCTTGCTATTGAGAGAGGCCGCCATAGGCAGACCTGGCTCTCAAATGAAGACAGGATACTGTATGTGCCCACTGTCCACAAAATGAGGTGGAAACTGAGCTGCACTTCCTAACCTCCGGCCAAATGTAAGACCACATTAGAGACACACAGACCCACAAAGATTTTTTTTTTTTAATCCAACATTGATAAACTCCCATATCTGTTAGGCGAAATAACACAATGTGCAATCACAGCCTCAAGATTTCACAGCAGCAAGATGTGTGGCCTGTTGTAATGAGAAAAGCAGTGGAGCACAAACAACATTGTAAATATCACCAATACTTATCTGTTTATCTTCTTGCACATTGCTAAAACACTTAGCTGAGAATATAACACTTGAAATCTTTATATTTTTGAAACCTTTTTTAGCGCAATGGTCACTGTTCATTTATAATATTAATATAATAAAGCCCCTTTGAATTGAGAGAGAGAGCGAGAGAGCGAGAGAGAGAGCGAGAGAAAGGTGAAAAGAAAGAAGTAAATAAAGACTAGGTTAAAAGGTCTTTCACTGGGTCCCATTCACAGACGACCAGGAATAGCAGAGATACAGGAGAAGGAGGGAGAGAAAGACAGAGGAGAGAACGGAGGGAAGCGGGACGTGGGTGGTTTTAGGGGCAGAGTGGTCTTTGCTCTGGGGAAAGTTTCTATTAGTCTTATCAGATTCTGTTATGCACTTGTCTCCTCTCGACTGAGAGAGAAACCACAGAATACTCGTCAGAGAGAGAGAGAGAGAGAAGTGGGACAGGGGAGAGAGGGGGGTTGAGAAAAAAAAGCTGTTTATACAGATTTATGTTTCCGATTATCCAGCTTTTAATCTACTGACTACAATATGGACTAATGCCAACCACAAGTCAGTGTGTGTGTGGTGTGGTGTGGTGTGTGTGTGTATGTGTGTGTGTGTGTGTGTGTGTGTGTGTGTGTGTGTGTGTGTGTGTGTGTGTGTGTGTGTGTGTGTGTGTGTGTGTGTGTGTGTGTGTGTGTGTGTGTGTGTGTGTGTGTGTGTGTGTGTGTGTGTGTGTGTGCGTGTGCGTGTGCGTGTGTGAGCGAGCGAGCGTATATGAGAGGGATTAGCGCCAGGTGCCTGTTTGATTGGCTTTGGGGTTCATTTTGGGGTTGCGCTCAAGAGGATGGATTCCTTTCTGAACTTCTAGTGGCACTGTACATGGCTTTAGACCCAGGCAGCATTAGAACTATACCCTGCTCACTGCTCAATGACTAAAATGTAAACTAGGGGAGGGAGGGGAGGATGGGGGTGAATGGCCGGAGTTGTAGAGAAGAGGAATAGGCATTGTGATCTACTCTAAACAGAGGATTTCCTCTCTGTCTCTCTGTCACACAGACCATGGTCAACCCTGACCGTGGAGACAGAAGGACAGGGGACAAGGATAGAGGGGAGGGGGGAGGGGGAGGGGGGATAAAGAGTGTGACCCTGTTCGCCCTGCTAGTCTATTAAAGCTACACTCCTCCTCCTCCTTTTCTGTCTCTCCTCCGCATGAAGATACTGTAGATCAGCTCAGTATTAGTGTGCATGCAACTGTGTGTGTGTTTGTGTGTGTGGTCATGACAAGGCCTTTTGTGAAAAAGCTGGAGAAACTGGAGGGAATAATGTGGGAAAAGGAGGGAGAGTTCAGTAGTGTACCTGACACCTTTTTATTTAAATTTTATTTAACCTTTATTTAACCAGGTAGGCCAGTTGAGAACAAGTTCTCATTTTCAACTGCGACCTGGCCAAGATAAAGCAAAGCAGTGCGACAAAAACAACAACACAGAGTTACACATAAACCAATGTACAGTCAATAACACAAAATAAAATAAAAATTCACACACACACACACACACACACACAGATAGAGAGACAAGTTGCTGTGTCAGCAGAGCAGTGTACAGAATGAATGGCCTCTTTTCTGCTGCATTGAAAGGGCAGCCAGCTAGCCAGGGTAGGGGGTGCGGCTCAAACGTGCTTACACTGAGAGATTTTATTCACACCAATAAACAACCAGCTTTTTACACACAGGCACCTGATAGGACAACCCCTGGGCCAGGGGTCTTTACAGACAGGCACCTGCAAAGGAGAGCCTCTGGGGTCCTTGTTCCAGCCCCCCCCCCCCCCCCCCCTCCCCATAGAGATGGAAAGAGGCCTCATCATTGTATCTGTGCTATTATGGCATCTGTGACAGCATGGGCAGCGCCATTGAGGCAATCTCCATTTTGAAGTAGTCCATTTTCTTCTTCGCGGTTGGTTGATCCCTCCTGATGACCCGGTTGGAGTCACTAGGAGGGATCAGACAATGAAGTTGGAAGTCCCATCCAGTTGACTACATTAAAATGGTGGAAGCCCTCAATGGCGCTGCGCACGCTAATACTGCCTTTTGGCCACTATAGGTCTCTATCATTCTCTATGAGCTCCCCCTACCCTCTACCACTAGCCCTTAAGTGTTTTTAGATCTGAAGGAAGAGAGTAGCTGTTACATAACTCAACGTTCCCTCTAGTCTTTTCTTTGTAAGGGGAAAAACAGCTGCTTTCCATAGGATGGGGAGGCTGTGCCCAGCACGGCACTTTTGAGGCAGTGCTGCTGTGCTCAAAGTTGAAATGATTTGATCTTCCACCTGCTCCTGTGCCTGACCCCATGGGGCCTGGGGAGTCCAGCACATTTCTGCCATCATGTGAAATCTGCTTTAGGAGGGAAACCCGAGACTCCAGCAGCACACAAACTCCCAGAGCTATATAGAGTATAGACTATAGAGTATGGAGCCGTCTGTCAGGCCCGCTGGGCGTTTCTCTATTGTTGCTATAATGGTGTTATTACAAAGACCTGGTCTGGAGAGGAGGGCTGGATGCCCTTTGAAACCTGATGACTCTCCTCTCCTCTACCCCTCCATCTCTCTACCTCTACTCATTCCCCTCTCATCCTCCCCTTGTCCACCCATCCTTACCCCGAGGCCCTGATATCAGAGCACCAGAGTTCCAGCTGTCACTAAGGGCAGAGTGTACTGTAATAGCGGCTAGGGTGTCTCTATCTGGTCTAGAGATCAGGGCTGGTTTCCCAAAAGCATAGTAGCACTAAGATCATCTTAATTCCGTTTAAACTAAATGGATGAAAGATTATCTTAGTGCTACCATGATTTTGGGAAACCCAGCCCAGACCTGCTACCCCTGTCAGGAGTTGTGTGTGTGTGTGTGTGTGTGTGTGTGTGTGTGTGTGTGTGTGTGTGTGTGTGTGTGTGTGTGTGTGTGTGTGTGTGTGTGTGTGTGTGTGTGTGTGTGTGTGTGTGTGTGTGTGTGTGTGTGTGTGTGTGTGTGTGTGTGTGTTAAAGACAATGGGTGTTAAATCGTGGCTAGGCTGTGAATGTTTTCGGTATTGTTCTCCAGTGAAGCTGTGAGCCTGTGAGCCTCTCCTCTACAGACTTCTGTATGTAAACAGGATAGAGAGAGATAGAGATAGGGATAACAACTAAAAGCTGGATAAGACCACAGCCAAACAACAGTCTTACACAGTGTAATATACAGCCACATATCAACAAGCTCTCTGTCTCACTGCAGAATCAGACGTTTGTCCATAAAAGTCAAATTTGGAAGGTTAAGTTTAGGCACTACTTACGAATGGTTAAGGTAAGGGTTAAGGTTTGGGATAGGGTTAAAACATTACCTGGACGGATGTCAAATTTCGCAGTGGATCTTGAGCGACCTGGCTGCCCATACAGCCACCTCTGTAAGTCAGTCTCCTGTCAACTAAATGACCAGCCAATGACACTGAGGGAGGGGAGGAGTAGCTGAGATACACAAGAAGTGAGGAACTCTCTCTCAATTCAATTCAAAGGGCTTTATTGGCATGGGAAAAATATGTTTACACTGCCAAAGCAAGTGAAACAGATAAACAATCTCTCTCTCCCTCCCGCTCTCCCTTTATCTCTCCCCCTCCATCCCTCGCTATACTAGAGGACTATTAGTGCTCATTAGCGATACGATACAAAGAGTCCAGACGCATCAAAAGAACCATTGTTCCCCTAAACAGTGAATATCTCCCCACCCCCAGAGAGAGCGAGATAGTTAGTATTGAGGACAGAGGGGTCGGTGTGACATTGAAGAGAAGAGATGGAGAGATGAGGCCCTATCAGGGAAGGTAAGGACAGAGAGAAGGGAGAGAGAGAGACCAGAGAGAGAGACCAGAGAGAGAGACCAGAGAGAGAAACCAGAGAGAGAGACCAGAGAGAGAGACCAGAGAGAGAGACCAGAGAGAGAGACCAGAGAGAGAGACCAGAGAGAGAGACCAGAGAGAGAAACAGAAGGGGTGGTCAGATGTTTATGTGTGATGCCCACACACAGAATTCCACTTAACACACACTTGAAACCCAAACTTTAAACCCACACTTAGAACATACTGCTAAACACCCTGGAATTATAATCAAGAGTTCAACACCACTCTAAAACAGTTTGTGGAAGAAAGACACACACACACACAGGAGAGAGAGATGAGCGGAGGAGAGGACAGTTACAGTGAGACCTCATCCCAATTCCTATCACACAACCTGCTGCTGACAGCACGCACAAGGGGACCGCATATGGCAAGCACACACACACATACACACACACACACACGCTACCCACACAGCCAGTCCAGTCTGTCACACTAACATATATAATGACAGCCGTGAGGTCTCAGAAACCTCAGGAGTGTATCATTATCATCTAGCCATACAACCCATAGTCTCACACACCAACTGTGTGTGATGTACTTATATATATCTCTTTTTTTAACTAAGCAAGTCAGCCAAGAACAAATTCTTATTTACAATGAGGGCCTACCCCGGCCAAACCCTAACACGATTGTGCGCCGCCCTATGGGACTCCCAATCACAGCTGGTTGTGATACAGCCCGGAATCGAACCAGGGTCTGTAGTGACACCTCTAGCACTGAGATGCAGTGCCTTAGAACGCTGTGCCACTCGGGAGCCCTAAAAGTGGTAGTTCCACTGGAGCCATTATACCCAGTAGTCAGAGACCAACTGGCTGTTTAAGGGACACACATCAGCCTGGCCATGGTGCCACAGTAGCTTATTAACATGCACACAGTGCCCTATATGAAGGTTGGTGTAGTCAACATGCAAGGATCTCAATCTACTGTAGTTATGCAACCCAGTACATTTCTGGAGCTAAAGCCTCAGGAGCTGCCTCACCTATGTAGCTCAGTTGGTAGAGCATGGCAATTGTAACAGCAGGGTAATGGGTTTGATTCCCGGGACCACCCATACATAAAATATATGCACGCATGACTGTAAGTGGCTTTGGATAAATGCATTTGCTAAATGACATATATTACACAACACAGGGTCTGAATAGAGAAGCAATCCACACCCATAGGCCTAACCATATAGCAACTATCCCATGATATCACAATACCAAACCAGAAATGCCCTATACATGATATGAACCATGTTCACATGCCTGACTGTATCAATGCACAGAACTGTAAATGAATGGAGCAAGGGGAGCATGTGTGCACAATGTGTGTATACAGTAAATGTCAGGCATAGTACTGCAGACCTCTTCTCTCACCATAACCTTTGCAGCATAATACAGCTACAGTGGGGAGAACAAGTATTTGATACACTGCCGATTTTGAAGGTTTTCCTACTTACAAAGCATGTAGAGGTCTGTAATTTTTATCATAGGTACACTTCAACTGTGAGAGACGGAATCTAAAACAAAAATCCAGAAAATCACATTGTATGATTTTTAAGTAATTAAATTGCATTTTATTGCGTGACATAAGTATTTGATCACCTACCAACCAGTAAGAATTCCGGCTCTCACAGACCTGTTAGTTTTTCTTTTAGAAGCCCTCCTGTTCTCCACTCATTACCTGTATTAACTGCACCTGTTTGAACTTGTTACCTGTATAAAAGACACCTGTACACACACTCAATCAAACAGACTCCAATCTCTCCACAATGGCCAAGACCAGAGAGCTGTGTAAGGACATCAGGGATAAAATTGTAGACCTGCACAAGGCTGGGATGGGCTACAGGACAATAGGCAAGCAGCTTGGTGAGAAGGCAACAACTGTTGGCGCAATTATTAGAAAATGGAAGATGTTCAAGATGACGGTCAATCACCCTCGGTCTGGGGCTCCATGCAAGATCTCACCTCGTGGGGCATCAATGATCATAAGGAAGGTGAGGGATCAGCCCAGAACTACACGGCAGGACCTGGTCAATGACCTGAAGAGAGCTGGGACCACAGTCTCAAAGAAAACCATTAGTAACACACTACGCTGTCATGGATTGAAATCCTGCAGCGCACGCAAGGTCCCCCTGCTCAAGCCAGCGCATGTCCAGGCCCGTCTGAAGTTTGCCAATGACCATCTGGATGATCCAGAAGAGGAATGGGAGAAGGTCATGTGGTCTGATGAGACAAAAATAGAGCTTTTTGGTCTAAACTCCACTCGCCGTGTTTGGAGGAAGAAGAAGGTTGAGTACAACCCCAAGAACACCCTCCCAACCGTGAAGCATGGAGGTGGAAACATAATTCTTTGGGGATGCTTTTCTGCAAAGGGGACAGGACGACTGCACCGTATTGAGGGGAGGATGGATGGGGCCATGTATCGCGAGATCTTGGCCAAAAACCTCCTTCCCTCAGTAAGAGCATTGAAGATGGGTCGTGGCTGGATCTTCCAGCATGACAACGACCCGAAACACACAGCCAGGGCAACTAAGGAGTGGCTCCGTAAGAAGCATCTCAAGGTCCTGGAGTGGCCTAGCCAGTCTCCAGACCTGAACCCAATAGAAAATCTTTGGAGGGAGCTGAACGTCCGTATTGCCCACCGACAGCCCCGAAACCTGAAGGATCTGGAGAAGGTATGTATGGAGGAGTGGGCCAAAATCCCTGCTGCAGTGTGTGCAAACCTGGTCAATAACTACAGGAAACGTATGATCTTTGTAATTGCAAACAAAGGTTTCTGTACCAAATATTAAGTTCTGCTTTTCTGATGTATCAAATACTTATGTCACGCAATAAAATGCAATTTAATTACTTAAAAATCATACAATGTGATTTTCTGGATTTTTGTTTTAGATTCCGTCTCTCACCGTTGAAGTGTACCTATGATAAAAATTACAGACCTCTACATGCTTTGTAAGTAGGAAAACCTTCAAAATCGGCAGTGTATCAAATACTTGTTCTCCCCACTGTATATACAGAGGAGAAATGAGTGGGGGTGTATATATAATTATCTCTAGATTATATATTAGATTACATATAATCTCGTCAATCCAATAATGGTTTATCTCTTCTCTCCTGAAGTATACAGCCCTGTAAACATATCGGTAGTCTGTGTCCCTGTGAGTATAAACACAGCTCCTCTTCCCATACCAGCCTAATGATTCCCACTCCCGTAAAGGGCTATAATACTGTCTGCAGCTGTAAGATTGGGGTTGTAATACTTCACTGTAAACACAACTGTGTTTGGTCTACAGGAGAATAAACAGCACCGGACACAACAATTAACCCTAAGTACGTGTTTGTTTTTTGTGTTTGTCTATGTCTCTGTGTGTGTGTGTGTGTGTGTGTGTGTGTGTGTGTGTGTGTGTGTGTGTGTGTGTGTGTGTGTGTGTGTGTGTGTGTGTGTGTGTGTGTGTGTGTGTGTGTGTGTGTGTGTGTGTGTGTGTGTGTGTGTGTGTGTGTGTGTGTGTGTGTGTGTGTGTGTGTGTGTGTGTAATAAGCTCTCACAGTTTCACTGCAGAATCAGATGTTTGCCCATAAACGTCAAATTTCGAAGGTGAAGTTTAGGCATTAATTCCAAATGGTTAAATTAAGGGTTTGGGATAGGGTTAAAGGCCCAGTGCAGTCAAAAAAATTGGGATATCTCCCTGTGTTTTATATACAGTATTTGCACACTATGAGGTAAAATAATACTGTGAAATCGTGAAAATTAAGAAGTCATTCCCCCCTCCATCCTTGACTTATCTTAAATAAGTCTAAATAACATACTGTCGTTGTTAGAATTTTAATATCACAAACAAAACTGGAGTTATAACCAGTTTTAGGGGGGAATGTCCTTTTTTGAATGTTTTCCACGTTGCCCCTCCTTCTCCCAACATTTGAAGGTGCCGTGCCCAATTGATAATCACCCCGATAATTGCCTCGAAAATGAACCTAAACTATACCGAAACTAATTTCACAAATATAACAACAGATTAAATAAATGAAGTATGATGGGAGAGAATGGGTGTGTTGATGAGCGAGTAGCAGCGAACAATGCATAATTATGTAATCACCAATTGTGAATGAAGAACAGGGCGAGCCACTCTATTGTATTGATCTACTAATTATAATCTCTAAATGATATGTACCCTATATCAGTCCACCAAATCCAAGCAGTCTTATCAGTCCACTCTGGCCTACTTGTAGTAACAGTGAGAGTGTGCACAATTTACAATGGCAAGAAGACCAGACGAATGGATGCACATGCTGTGTTAGCGTTGCTGCAAAATCTGAATGAAAACGACTCAGATGGTGGGGACGTTGCACACTGATCAGGTGCCACCACCTAATGAAATGGGGAGACAGCAGAGAGGAAGGGACAGCACTGTTTGGATAGAACAAGCCGGTAACAATGCTAAGGGCCAATTATCAGACACAAATGTCATCACTGACTGTGCGTCTTCGTGATTGGGGTATTTCTTTTTATTTGGTTGTTATAAAGAGAAACTGTTACCGCATTCCAACACGACTTTCTGTTTCATAGTTGTAACAAAGGCACTCCACGAATAACATTTATTAAACACTTGAAGTTGTGATTTTCCTTTTTACATATAGCCTACAGAAACATAAACTAAAGAAAATGCTGTGTTATTTGAAATGAATAAAAAATCGTCATATTCTAATGTTACCTAAGACCTTCATAAACACAACCAAATCAGTCAGAATGACTGCTCATTAGCTTGAAGGGGAGTCCCTTGAGGCCCAGTGGTTCTAGTGTTAAAACCCCCAAAATAAAAAATTATGTCTAGCACTGGGATTGAACACGCGACCCTCAGCTCATGGCTTCCCCCATCCGCCATCCCCGTCTACAATGCCCTAGCAAAACCCAAGCCTACTTGATGGTAATAGCGCTCACCGTTGCCCTTAGTGGCAGGTTTTGAAGTCATCTTCAGACATCCTGCTTACCTGGACGGACGTCTAATTTCGCAGTGGATCTTGCGCGACCTGGCTGGTGTGTGTGTGTGTGTGTGTGTGTGTGTGTGTGTGTGTGTGTGTGTGTGTGTGTGTGTGTGTGTGTGTGTGTGTGTGTGTGCAATAAGCTCTCACAGTGTGTTTACAGTTGCCATGTGAGCCACCTATGGTTAGATTAGTCATCCATCCAACAGGCGCCTGGCAAACACTAGCCCTAACAGCCTGCCTTGTAGACCACTCACGCTAGGCCCAGCTACATCTATAACTCATTACTACCACAGACCCAACACATTCCTCCCTCTACAGGGTCCCACTCACACCATCACTCCACTGATTGGAGGGAGAGGGAGGAGGGGAGGAGGGAGATGGCAGAGTGGAAATGGGGTTACATGGAGGTAGAGAGAGGGAGAGGGAAAAGGGGGGAGCCGGAGGTAGAGGGATGTGAAGAGGAGGGGGGAAGGGCTGGAAAGTGGACGGGATTATGTTTCACAACAAAGTGAGCCACACCTACGTCCGACCGACACTACCTTTCCGTTTCCCACCCTTTCCTGAGTGCCCCCTACACACACACACACACACACACACACACACACACACACACACACACACACACACACACACAATTACACCAGATGTCACTTCAAGAGAGCTCGGTACTGCTGGCTGATGAGGAATGTAAGAAATTCTGGAAAATATTTATAGAGCCGGTTAGTCAGTCAGAGTAAAGTGGCTGGGGAAGTAGATGTACAGGTAACTCCCAAATTAAAGGAAACACCAATTTAAAGTGTATTAATAGGGCGTTGGGCCACCACGAGCCAGAACAGCTTCAATGCACCGTGGCATAGATTCTACAAGTGTCTGGAACTCTATTGAAGGGATGCAACACCCTTCTTCCACAATAAATTCCATAATTTGCTGTTTTGTTGATGGTGGTGGAAAATGCTGTCTCAGGCGCCGCTCCAGAATCTCCCATAAGTGTTGGATTGAGTTGTGATCTGGTGACTGAGATGGCCATGGCATATGGTTTACATCATTTTCATGCTCATCAAACCATTCAGTGACCACTCGTGCCCTGTGGATGGGGGCATTGTCATCCTATACAGGCATAGCCATGGTAGTCAAAATGATGGCCTGCCCAACATTTTTATACATGACCCTTAGCATGATGGGATGTTAATTTCTTAATTAACTCAGGAACCACACCTGTGTGAAAGCACCTGCTTTCAATATACTTTGAATCCCTCATTTACTCAAGTGTTTCCTTTATTTTGGCAGTTACCTGTACCTTATACCAGAGGAGGTGGAGTACTGGGTTAATGAGATGTATGTGACTGAATGGGTTAAAGCTAGAATGTGAAACTACTGTAATATAATGTAATGCTATAGGTCTTAATGGGATGTAGAGACGAGGGTTAATGCTAACAGCAGCTATAGGAGTATAACACTAGCATAGGGCGATTCCCCCGGGCTGTAAGGCTACTCTCTCATCTCCCACAGAGACTGACTTCAGGTCAGACTGCACATAAAAACAATTCTCATGTTCAGCTAATGGTAACACGGTAACAGGGCTGATATCTCACTCAGCTGCATTTCGAAATTAACAGGAGATGTGTCTCTGCTCAAATTAATAAGATTGGCCGCTATAGAGACCTTTACTTAGCATTGACTTTCACTCTTTGTTGCTTTCTGAGCAGCCAACTGGATAAGAAGTCAGAGTGGAGAGGAGAGAGGGGAAGGACTTGAATTTATATTCTGAGAAAGACGCCAACCTTGAATAGCTTCCCAGCTCTAGTCTGAACACACAGACACACACAGACACACACAGCACTCCAGTCCCATTGTGCAGCTGTAGAGCAGGGCTGAGGTGAGGTCTGTTTTTAGAAGTGTTGTTTCCTAAAGAGCACAGCGTCTCTCCACATAAAACATGTCTTCTAAAAAACATCCGCAATCTCCACTCTCCCACAGCTCCGGGACGCTGTGTGTGTGTGTGTGTGTGTGTGTGTGTGTGTGTGTGTGTGTGTGTGTGTGTGTGTGTGTGTGTGTGTGTGTGTGTGTGTGTGTGTGTGTGTGTGTGTGTGTGTGTGTGTGTGTGTGTGTGTGTGTGTGTGTGTGTGTGTGTGTGTTATGCTAATCAGCAGATACTGTTTGTGTCCAACTGCCAGTATGGGATTAACCCTCCATAGTAAATCTGTCTGTCTCAATTCCTCTCTGTGCTGCTGTTCTCTCTGGCAGTATGGGATTATCTCTCCACAGTAAATATGTCTGTCTCAATTCCTCTCTGTGCTGCTGTTCTCTCTGGCAGTATGGGATTATCTCTCCACAGTAAATCTGTCTGTCTCAATTCCTCTCTGGGCTGCTGTTCTCTCTGGCAGTATGGGATTATCTCTCCACAGTAAATCTGTCTGTCTCAATTCCACTCTGTGCTGCTATTCTCTCTGGCAGTATGGGATTATCTCTCCACAGTAAATATGTCTGTCTCAATTCCTCTCTGGGCTGCTGTTCTCTCTGGCAGTATGGGATTATCGCTCCACAGTAAATATGTCTGTCTCAATTCCTCTCTGTGCTGCTGTTCTCTCTGGCAGTATGGGATTATCGCTCCACAGTAAATATGTCTGTCTCAATTCCTCTCTGTGCTGCTGTTCTCTCTGGCAGTATGGGATAATCTCTCCACAGTAAATATGTCTGTCTCAATTCCTCTCTGTGCTGCTGTTCTCTCTGGCAGTATGGGATTATCTCTCCACAGTAAATATGTCTGTCTCAATTCCTCTCTGGGATGCTGTTCTCTCTGGCAGTATGGGATTATCTCTCCACAGTAAATCTGTCTGTCTCATTCCCTCTCTGGGATGCTGTTCTCTCTGGCAGTATGGGATTATCTCTCCACAGTAAATCTGTCTGTCTCATTCCCTCTCTGGGCTGCTGTTCTCTCTGGCAGTATTGACGCTGATGTATTATCTTAGATTTACCCAAGAGTAACAGGAGGGTCTATAGACTGTCTGCCTAGATGGTGTTCACCAGCAGACTTCATGTGTTGGAGGAGTGGTAGGTACTCTGTCGGATCCCTGAAGTTCTCCTGCCACGAACACACGCACGCACGCACGCACGCACGCACGCACGCACGCACGCACGCACGCACGCACGCACGCACGCACGCACGCACGCACGCACGCACGCACGCACGCACGCACGCACGCACGCACGCACGCACGCACGCACGCACGCACGCACGCACGCACGCACGCACGCACGCACGCACGCACGCACGCACGCACGCACGCACGCACGCACGCACGCACGCACGCACGCACGCACGCACGCACGCACGCACGCACGCACGCACGCACGCACGCACGCACACACACACACACACACACACACACACACACACACACGGGTGAGGGCAAAGTCCATTCATAATCACACATTCTTCAAGTCCTCTGCAAACGCGCATTCCTCCTTACCCCTTTCATTCCCCCTGATAGCCCCCCTCTATCTCCTCTCCTTAGTCACTAGATCCATCCCCCTCTACATCCCTCCCTCCCTTACCCACACTAAACCAGGCCATCGAATCAATAAAAGACAGCTTGTCTGTGTTTAGAATCACAAAGAGAGTATGTGTATGAGTGTGTGTGTTGACAACAAGCACAATGCGCCCAAGCCTGTGTTTGTAAAGCGGAGGAAGTTGGTTTGTGGAGGAAATCTACTCCACATGGATTCAAAGACTGTCACAGAGTTTATATGAAACAGTGTTTCTGTTTCGGAGTTTATATGCTGGAGATGAAACACTGGAATGCCTCCAGCATATAAACTCCGAAACAGAAACACTGGAATGCCTCCAGCATATAAACTCCGAAACAGAAACACTGTTTCATATAAACTCTGTGACAGTGTGTCTGAGATGTTTTAATAAGCACACTAATAGAAATATATACTCGCTGGAAATTGGTGTCTGACATTTGTAGCTGTTTCTAGACAGGGTGATGCTTGTGAAGAAACTGGGACTTTATCTCTACTATATATGATCAAGCTTGTCTTGTGAGGGCAAAAACTATAGAACTGTTACTGTTATTTTGCCTTCCCTAATCTCTCTGTCGCTCTTTCTGTCTGTCTCTCTCCCTCTATCTCTCGCTCTCTCTCAGAGCACAGCGCTGGGTTTACAGTGAAGAGGCATTCCCCCTGCCTCACAACACAAATGTTTAAGCAATTACTCCACACATTCCCCGTAGAGAGAGAGAGATGGGTTGGCATTGTTCAAACGAGCCATCATCACCTCAGACAAATAAACACAAACACACACCATTGCCTTGCCTGCGTCAATGCTGCATGTCCTATAATGAATGTCTGACATTTGTAGCTGTTTCTAGACAGAGTGGTGCTTGTGAAGAAACTGGGACTTTATCTCTCCTATATCAGATTGTCTTGTGAGGGCAAAAACGATAGAACGGTTACTGTTCTCTTTCACCTTTTAATCTCTCTCTGTTGCTCTTCTTTCTCTCTCTCTCTCTCTCTCTCTTTTCACACCACTGGGCTTACAGTGAAGAGGCATTCCCCCTGCCTCACAACACAAATGTTTAAGCAATTACTCCACGCAGAGAGAGAGAGAGAGAGAGAGAGAGAGAGAGAGAGAGAGAGAGAGAGAGAGAGAGAGAGAGAGAGAGATGATCTGGGGGGCAGCTGAAGGAGATTTGCTGTAGGGTTGTGGGAGAGAACGTGTAAAGAAAGAGAGAAAAGGGGGGAATGAGAGATAAAGAAAGAAGGAGATGGCTGGCATTGTTCAAACAAGCCATCATCACCTCAGTCAAACAAACACAAACACACACCATTGCCTTGCCTGACCTGCATCAATGCTGCATGTCCTATAATGAATGTATAATGAATTGGATTAGCACTCCAGAGCATAATCACATTCTATGTTCCATTTATATTTATATTCCAATTCCAATTGCACACCATTCCAAAGCTCTAGTCCTGTTTCATACCATTCCTGTTCTCTAGATGGAAAGGCAGCTCAAGAGGGTAATAGCGGCAATAGGGGTAACAGAGGATGGTGGGAGGGGAAAAGGTTGTGGAGAGGGGCTGGCAGACTATTTAAGGGGCAGTAAAATGGTAAAGTTGCAGCACTTCAAAACATCTCCAACATCTCTCACCCCTGGACACACGCAGACGCACGCGCGCACACACACACACACACACACACACACACACACACACACACACACACACACACACTTTTACCACTGTTAATTGGGATAATATAATATCCAATTCTAGAAACATTTATGAACAATTTCACTTAAATCGCAACTAAATACATTGAGTAGGTTTATTCTCATAGAGTATTTTTCAGTCAGACAGTGGTCATTAGGGAACCATAATAACCTGTTTGACCACTTCACATCACGTCAACCACAGTGTGTTCTCTCACTCTCTCAGCGGCACTTAAAACAGAGTCCCATGGTCCTGGTTCTCACCGTCTGACATCTATTTTACGGTCTGATCACGTTAACGATAAGCGTGTTAGGTGGACATGTTGCCAGTTGTTAACATATTCAATAATTTTTTATATAGTAGGCCTAACCTGTCCCTCTGTGGAAATGTTGGCGTTGTGTCCTCTCTGACTCCCGCTCTCTCTCTGCTCAGGGCGGCGTATCCACTCCAGCCGCATCTCCCCCTCTCTCTCTCGCTCTGTTGTAACACACTCTGGCAGAGTGGTTCTGTTTTCATTTTTACTAATAACACACTACCGCACCATGATGGTGAGCGCCGTGGTATGCATTCTGGCCACACCCTTTAAAGTGTTAAATATGTTATGTAGCCTAATTGTCCAGTGTATTATAGGCCACACTTTCCCCTGATGCCATTACAGTGTGACAGTATTGGAATGTTATTGTCATGTTATAGGGTATTCAGTGCTGTCAAGTCATTTCATTTGTTTACAGTAAAGGCCGAAGATGTCTTTGAAACTCACCTAGTAGCAGGCAGAAGAGGTCCAGTCCTGTCAACAGTTTCCTTTTGGTGATATCGGTGCCGTTGTTGTTTAATGAGGTCCCTCCGTTTCTGGTCTGTTGTGCCATGGCTTACTTGTACAAAATAGCCAACTGTTGCATGGAAGAACTCTGTCTCCAGTTAAAATTCCACCAGCGCTCCAAACAATCTAAACGTTATTTAGTCCGTCAAGGATTCCAGCCGAGAAGAAGCAGATGTCACTCAGAAGCCAACTATGGGAAACAAACTTCCCAACTAAGTAGAGGACCTGCAAACTTTGTGTCAGCGCTGCAACGATGCGATGCCTCGTCTGTCCAAATATTTTACTTTAGAAAAGCATACTTTTCACCATAAATCGCCTCTTCAGATACTGGATTAAAACCTTTCGTCTGTCTGGTTCACGATTTGGGATGGTAAACTTCTGTAAAGGCGCTATGATGAACGAATCCTGCTTCTGTCTCCTCTCTCTCTGTCAGCTTCAAAGCCTGGCAGAGTATAGCGCTCTGAGCGCAGAGAGAGAGAGATGGTAGTTTTATCAACCCTTCCTCTTCTCCTCCTCCTCCTCAGCAGTTTGGCTCAGCCTTCTTCTCTTCTCTCTGCTACGGCTCAGTAATTAGCTCCATACCTCATGCTAGTAAACGTTCTCTGGACCTGGATAAGAGCAGTCTGACACTGCTCCCAGCGGCGGGTACTGGGGAGGCCAACACAGAACACAGAGCGCACAGGGCGCACCATGAAGCGGCGTCGGTGGGCGGCAGGCCCCTTGTCACTACTACCAACCTGGTCTCAGAGCATTTCGTATGATTCTGTACGTAAATCCGGGACACTGCATTTACCATGATATGTTATGTTTCGTATGGTATGTATTAATATGTGGATTTCAATCATCGATTTCGTATGATATGTTACGAATATAAATGTGTATGATATGTTACAAATTATGTTACGAATTTTACATACATATGACATGTTACGAATTCCCATTTATTTTGGATAAAGTTAGCCAGGTGGCTAGGTAACTAACGCTATCTGGGTGGCTAACGTTAGCTAGGCTAGGATTTAGGGTTAAGGATTAAAGTTAGGGTTAGGGTTAAGGTTGGAAGTTAGGTTAAAGGGTTAGGGGAAGGGTTAGCGAACATGCTAAGTAGTTGAAAAGTAGCAAAACATGCGTAAGTAGTTGCAAAGTTCCTAATTAGCTCAAATGCTAAAGTTGTCCATGATGAGATTCGACACGCAACATTTTGGTTGCTAGGTGTGCAAAGCTGTCATCAAGGCAAAGGGTGGCTACTTTGAAGAATATAAAATATACAATATATTTTCATTTAACACTTGTTGGTTACTACATGATTCCATATGTGTCATTTCATAGTTTTGATGTCTTCACTATTATTCTACAATGTAGAAAATAATAAAAAATAAAGAAAAACCGTTGAATGAGTAGGTATGTCCAAACTTTTGACTGGTACTGTACATACAACTAGGAATAGAGTGACTAGGCAATAGGATAGATAATAAACAGTAGCAGCGTATGAGATGAGTCAAAAAAGTTAGTTCAAAAAGGGTCAATGCAGGTAGCTGCATATTGAGGCCATCTGCATATTGAGGGTTTCGCCTGTCTGTCTGCCTGTCTGTTATTGAGAGTTAAAAGTACAGTCGTGACCAAAAGTTTTGAGAATGACACAAATATTAATTTTCACAATGTTTGCTGCTTCAGTGTCTTTAGATATTTTTGACAGATGTTACTATGGAATACTGAAGTATAATTACAAGCATTTCATAAGTGTCAAAGTCTTTTATTGACAATTACATGAAGTTGATGCAAAGAGTCAATATTTGCAGTGTTGACCCTTCTTTTTCAAGACCTCTGCAATCCGCCCTGGCATGCTGTCAATTAACTTCTGGGCCACATCCTGACTAATGGCAGCCCATTCTTGCATAATCACTGCTTGGAGTTTGTCAGAATTTTGGGGTTTTTGTTTGTCCACCCGCCTCTTGAGGATTGACCACAAGTTCTCAATGGGATTAAGGTCTGGGGAGTTTCCTGGCCATGGACCCAAAATATCAATGTTTTCTTCCCCGAGCCACTTAGTTATCACTTTTGCCTTATGGCAAGGTGCTCCATCATGCTGAAAAAAGGCATTGTTCATCACCAAACTGTTCCTGGATGGTTGGGAGAAGATGCTCTCGGAGGATGTGTTGGTACCATTCTTTATTCATGGCTGTGTTCTTAGGCAAAATTGTGAGTGAGCCCACTCCCTTGGCTGAGAAGCAACCCCACACATGAATGGTCTCAGGATGCTTTACTGTTGGCATGACACAGGACTGATGGTAGCGCTCACCTTGTCTTCTCTGGACAAGCTTTTTTCCCGGATGCCCCAAACAATCGGAAAGGGGATTCATCAGAGAAAATTACTTTACCCCAGTCCTCAGCAGTCCAATCCCTGTACCTTTTGCAGAATATCAGTCTGTTCCTGATGTTTTTCCTGGAGAGAAGTGGCTTCTTTGCTGCCCTTCTTGACACCAGGCCATCCTCCAAAAGTCTTTGCCTCACTGTGCGTGCAGATGCACTCACACCTGCCTGCTGCCATTCCTGAGCAAGCTCTGTACTGGTGGTGCCCCGATCCCGCAGCTGAATCAACTTTAGGAGACGGTCCTGGCGCTTGCTGGACTTTCTTGGGCGCCCTGAAGCCTTCTTCACAACAATTGAACCGCTCTCCTTGAAGTTCTTGATGATCCGATAAATGGTTGATTTAGGCGCAATCTTACTGGCAGCAATATCCTTGCCTGTAATGCAAAGCAATGATGACGGCACGTGTTTCCTTGCAGGTAACCACGGTTGACAGAGGAAGGAAGAGGAAGAACAATGGTTCCAAGCACCACCCAACTCAATCAGCATGACAGAGTGATCTCCAGCCTTGTCCTCGTCAACACTCACACCTGTGTTAAAGAGAGAATCACTGACATGATGTCAGCTGGTCCTTTTGTGGCAGGGCTGAAATGCAGTGGAAATGTTTTGGGGGGGATTCAGTTCATTTGCATGGCAGAGGGACTTTGCAATTAATTGCAATTCATCTGATCACTCTTCATAACATTCTGGAGTATATGCAAATTGGCATCATACAAACTGAGGCAGGAGACTTTGTGAAAATTAATATTTGTGTCATTCTCCCAACTTTTGGCCACGACTGTAGTGTTGTCTTCTGTCTGTCAGTGCGCCTCATAGACATAGAGAGGAGCAGTGGTCCCAGCCACAAGTGTGACTGATCAACACCAATGCGTATAGGAGGCCAGGGGATCAACACTGAGCTCTGTCTGACATCTAGTGGTAGAAACACTCAACTGTGCCCTTGTTTAGAAAAAAACAACAACTGTGCACTGTTCAGAAACAACCCCTCTTTTCCAATCTGGACAAATTAGTGATGTTTTTCTCCCTAAGTTAATTGATTGGCCAGAGAGTCCACTCACTGGTGCCCCAGGTCTGATTTGATTAGAGAGGAAGCAGAATGCAAAACATCAGTAGCCTGGGCCTACTGCTGGCCTTAAAGGCCAGATGTCAGCATTCCTGAACTAGCGTTTCTTGATAGGCCCTGAGTTTATGGGAACGTAAATGTAACCATGGTGAGAGAACCAGGGCAATAACAATACTGTAGTATAGGACAGTATGTAATAACAGGCTACATTAATTATCTTACATTATGCCTAGAATAAATTACATGGTCTGTAATTGATTTCTGACCCAATATTTGATAAGGCCCATGCATATTTAACCCAAAAAAAGCCTATATCTATAGGCTTCTCCTCCCCTCGCGCAATAGAGCTCCACCGTAGAGCGCTGTTGCTATTCGAGATGAGAGTTGTTGGCTTGTCCAGTGTGTCGCGGACACACCTCCCTCGCACGTCGCGCCCAGCAGCCAGCGCGCGGAGCAGAGGGCTCAAGCATACAGGAGCCGTTTAAAGATGGCAGAACGACAGCAGAAACACGAAGGATGCCGAGTGAAGATCGGGCATTATCTTCTCGGAGACACTCTGGGTGTCGGCACCTTCGGCAAAGTAAAGAGTTAAGTCGCGTGTTTGTCAACGGTCATGTCGTGGGGACGTTTGCTGTTATTGAGTGTAAATAATCCTAGCCTGTGTTTTCGCCCCCAACTCTGTGGTGGGCTATTGAGACAGCTAGGCGAAGTACGAAGCTTTGGCTGCGTGGTTACGAATAGGCTAGAATATATTAACGTTGTCTTCGTTTATGTGTAGAGAATGTGGTTTGTTGAAGGTGAATTCTTACAGCAGCATAGCTAGCTAGGTCTACCCTGACCAGTCGCTCATCAGAAATGATAGGCTTTATATGGATAATTAGGCTACCTTCGGAAACAATGATGGTGTAAACAAACAACTCGTAACGTCTGACCGTCAGTGAATGTCGGAGGTTGACTTTGCTAGTGACAGTAGACCTTTAAACTTGTCCTGTGGCTATGAACATTTTAAAATACAAATAAACCGTAACTTTATAGCTAAATAGTGCTCATCATCACCAGTATTCCTCAATCAAACCATGGTGTGAATTATCCCATGGCATGGACAGAATGAGAATTTAGAACGCCTCATCAAATTACCTCATGTCTTCCCCTCAGCAGTCTCAACTTGACCTTGTCGAATGCAGACTTCTCACCCCAATCTAGAATCCTCCCCTTCCTCTCCCACTGCGCTGCAGGTGGTGTGCTAGATTTGAGACATTAGTAGGAGAGTGTAACCAGCTACTAGCCAACAATAACCGTGTTTATTCATTGTTACAGACAGACAATATTGTTACAGACGGGCAATAACCATGTGGCTACAGACAGACTATAATAATGTTAATACAACGTGAAAGACAGACAGGTCGCACTTGACTTATTCACCTTGTAGTTAATGTGTGTCTGCTTTAGGCTTACTGTAATTGTTGTGTTGTCTTTAACCTGTTTAACTGTTTGTTATGTATGTTACTTACTGTTGTGAACAGATATAGCTAGTCCAGTAATGTGGAAATAGAGATGTTCTGAATCATGTCAACTTGACTACTATGAAACAGCCACGATTCTGTTCTTTATCAGGCAATAAATGTTTAGCTGAGTAGTATACACATTACAGCACACATTTCCCTAGCTGTCGAAAAAAATTACTTATGTCCGTATGCAGTGTTTTCAGCGGTTCCATTCGCCCACATTTGGCTCCATGTGAACTACAATTCCAACGCTGTGTTTTAACGTTTCGAAAAGTCAATCATCGCTTTCAAACCGGTTCTCGAAACATATGCTGATATGTCCCTTATCTTTCATATCAGAGAGAAAGAATCCAGTGCCTCGTTAGCTTACGCACGTGTTTGGAGCGCGCTAGATAGCTAATTACACAGGTTTTTACACTGAACAAAAATATAAACTCAACAATTTCAAAGAGGAACTGTAAATCAGTCATATATGTCAATCAGTCAATTGAAATAAATTCATTAGGCCATAATCTATGGATTTCACATAACTGGGAATACAGATATGCATCTGTTGGTCGCAGATACCGTAAAAGAAAAGGTAGGGCTGTGGATCAGAAAACCACTCGGTATCTGGTGTGACCACCATTTGTCTTGCGCGGCACATGTCATATAGTTGACCAGGCTTTAATTGTGTCCTGTGGAATGTTGTCCGAGTTCTGTTAAATAGCATCCCAAACATGCTTAATGAGTGACATGGCTGGTGAGTATGCAGACCATGGAAGAACTGGAACTTTTCAGCTTCCAGGAATTGTGTACCGATCCTTGCAACATGGGGCCGTGCATTATCATGTTGCAACAAGATGAATAGGCCTCATGATCTCGTCACGGTATCTGTGCATTGAAATTACCATCGATAAAATGCAATTATGTTCGCTGTCCATAGCTTATTGCCTGCCTGCCCATACCATAACCCCACCGCAACCATGGCGCACTCTATTCATAACGTTGACATTTGAAAACCGGTCGCCCACACGATACAGTTGAAACTGGGATTTATTCGTGAAGAGGACACTTCTCCAGCGTGCAAGTGGCCATCGAAGGTGAGCATTTGTCCACTGAAGTCGGTTACGACACCGAACTGCAGCCAGGTCAAGACCCTGGTGAGGACGACAAGCCCGCAGATGAGCTTCCCTGAGACGGTTTCTGACAGTTTGTGCAGAAATTCTTCGTTTGTGCAACCCCCCCAGTTTCATCAGCAGTGACAAAACGACATTTTAGAGTAGCCTTTTATTGTCTCCCAGCACAGGTTGAACCTGTATAATGATCATGCTGTTTAATCAGCTTCTTGACATGTCACACCTTTCAGGTGGGTGGATTATCTTGGCAATGGATGTAAATAAATTTGTGCAAAACATTTGAGAGAAAAAAGCTTTTTTATGCATATGGAATATTTCTGCAATCTTTTATTTCAGCTCATGAAACATGGGACCAACACTTTACATGTTGTGTTTCTATTTCTGTTCAGTATATATGTGTCCCATTAGCACAATGTGCCTTATAGCCTACATTGCAGCAGTTGAACAGAAACATTCCAGTTGGTTCATGTGTGTTTCTGTCTGTCCGTCTGTCTGGTAGTTGGAGAGCACCAGTTGACAGGTCATAAGGTGGCAGTGAAGATCCTGAACAGACAGAAAATCAGGAGTCTGGACGTGGTGGGCAAGATCAAACGAGAGATACAGAACCTCAAACTATTCAGACACCCTCACATCATCAAACTGTGAGTACAACATACACACACATAGACACAGTGTTTGTTTAGGGGGGGTGATATATTAGCCTAAATATATACTGACAAAAGCACATATCACAGCATATTACAGGTCACAGAGGGATCTACCATTTTGGGGGGGGGAGAATGACTGTGAGAAGGTCAGTTCTGGTGACTTTTTAAAAGGATATCCTACTCCAAAATAAATGAAAAATATACAGTTGAAGTCGAAAGTTGACATGCACCTTAGCCAAATACATTTAAACTCAGTTTTTCACAATTCCTAACATTTAATCCTAGTAAAAATGCCATGTCTTAGGATCACCACTTCATTTTAAGAATGTAAAATGTCAAAATAATAGTTGAGAGAATGATTTATTTCAGCTTTTATTTCTTTCATCACATTCCCAGTGGGTCAGACGTTTACATACACTCAATTAGTACACTGCTCAAAAAAATAAAGGGAACACTAAAATAACACATCCTAGATCTAAATGAATTAAATATTCTTATTAAATACTTTTTTCTTTACATAGTTGAATGTGCTGACAACAAAATCACACAAAAATGATCAATGGAAATCAAATTTATCAACCCATGGAGGTCTGGATTTGGAGTCACACTCAAAATTAAAGTGGAAAACCACACTACAGGCTGATCCAACTTTGATGTAATGTCCTTAAAACAAGTCAAAATGAGGCTCAGTAGTGTGTGTGGCCTCCACGTGCCTGTATGACCTCCCTACAACGCCTGGGCATGCTCCTGATGAGGTGGCGGATGGTCTCCTGAGGGATCTCCTCCCAGACCTGGACTAAAGCATCCGCCAACTCCTGGACAGTCTGTGGTGCAACGTGGCGTTGGTGGATGGGGCGAGACATGATGTCCCAGATGTGCTCAATTGGATTCAGGTCTGGGGAACGGGCGGTCCATAGCATCAATGCCTTCCTCTTGCAGGAACTGCTGACACACTCCAGCCACATGAGGTCTAGCATTGTCTTGCATTAGGAGGAACCCAGGGCCAACCGCACCAGCATATGATCTCACAAGGGGTCTGAGGATCTCATCTCGGTACCTAATGGCAGTCAGGCTACCTCTGGCGAGCACATGGAGGGCTGTGCGGCCCCCCAAAGAAATGCCACCCCACACCATGACTGACCCACCGCCAAACCGGTCATGCTGGAGGATGTTGCAGGCAGCAGAACGTTCTCCACGGCGTCTCCAGACTCTGTCACGTCTGTCACATGTGCTCATGTGCTCAGTGTGAACCTGCTTTCATCTGTGAAGAGCACAGGGCGCCAGTGGCGAATTTGCCAATCTTGGTGTTCTCTGGCAAATGCCAAACGTCCTGCACGGTGTTGGGCTGTAAGCTCAACCCCCACCTGTGGACGTCGGGCCCTCATACCACCCTCATGGAGTCTGTTTCTGACCGTTTGAGCAGACCCATGCACATTTGTGGCCTGCTGGAGGTCATTTTGCAGGGCTTTGGCAGTGTTCCACCTGCTCCTCCTTGCACAAAGGCGGAGGTAGCGGTCCTGCTGCTGGGTTGTTGCCCTCCTACGGCCTCCTCCACGTCTCCTGATGTACTGGCCTGTCTCCTGGTAGCGCCTCCATGCTCTGGACACTACGCTGACAGACACAGCAAACCTTCTTGCCACAGCTCGCATTGATGTGCCATCCTGGATGAGCTGCACTACCTGAGCCACTTGTGTGGGTTGTAGACTCCGTCTCATGCTATCACTAGAGTGAAAGCACCGCCAGCATTCAAAAGTGACCAAAACATCAGCCAGGAAGCATAGGAACTGAGAAGTGGTCTGTGGTCACCACCTGCAGAACCACTCCTTTATTGGGGGTGTCTTGCTAATTGCCTATAATTTCCACCTTTTGTCTATTCCATTTGCACAACAGCATGTGAAATTTATTGTCAATCAGTGTTGCTTCCTAAGTGGACAGTTTGATTTCACAGAAGTGTGATTGACTTGGAGTTACATTGTGTTGTTTAAGTGTTCCCTTTATTTTTTTGAGCAGTGTATTTGGTAGCATTGCCTTTAAATTGTTTAACTTGGGTCAAACGTTTCGGGTAGCCTTCCACAAGCTTCCCACAATAAGTTGGTTGAATTTTGGCCCATTCCTCCTGACAGAGCTGGTGTAACTGAGTCAGGTTTGTAGGCCTCCTTGCTCGCACACGCTTTTTCAGTTCTGCCCACACATTTTCTGTAGGATTGAGGCAGGGCTTTGTGATGGCCACTCCAATACCTTGACTTTGTTGTCCTTAAGCCATTTTTCCACAACTTTGGAAGTATGCTTGGGGTCATTGTGCATTTGGAAGACCCATTTGCAACCAAGCTTTAACTTCCTGACTGATGTCTTGAGATGTGTCTTCAATATAGCCACATAATTGTCCTTCCTCATGATGCCATCTATTTTGTGAAGTGCACCAGTCCCTCCTGCAGCAAAGCACCCCCACAACATGATGCTGCCACCCCCGTGCTTCACGGTTGGGATGGTGTCCTTCGGGTTGCAAGCCTCCGCCTTTTTCCTCCAAACATAACGATGGTCATTATGGCCAAACAGTTTTATTTTTGTTGCAAACCATAGTCTGGCTTTTTCATGGCAGTTTTGGAGCAGTGGCTTCTAACTTTCTGAGCGGCCTTTCAGGTTATGTCGATATAGGACTTGTTTTACTGTGGATATAGATTATTTTGTACCTGTTTCCTCCAGCATCTTCAAAGGTTCTTTGCTGTTCTGGGATTGATTTGCACTTTTCGCACCAAAGTACGTTCATCTCTAGGGATCCGAATGCAACTCCTTCCTGAGCGGTATGACGGCTGCGTGGTCCCATGGTGTTTATACTTGCGTACTATTGTTTGTACAGATGAACGTGGTACCTTCAGGCATTTGGAAATTGCTCCCAAGGATGAACCGGACTTGTGGAGGTCTACAAAACAAAATTCTGAGGTCTTGGCTGATTTCTTTTGATTTTCCCATGATGTCAAGCAAAGAGGCACTGAGTTTGAAGGTAGGCCTTGAAATACATCCACAGGTACACCTCCAATTGACTCAAATTATGTCAATTAGCCTATCAGAAGCTTCTAAAGCCATGACATCATTTTATGGAATTTTCCAAGCTGTTTAAGGCAGTCAACTTAGTGTATATAAACTTCTGACCCACTGGAATTGTGATACAGTGAAATAATCTGTCTGTAAACAATTGTTGGAAAAATGACTTGTGTCATGCACAAAGTAGATGTCCCAACCGACTTGCCAAAACTATAGTTTGTTAACAAGACATTTGTGGAGTGGTTGAAAAAACAGTTTTAATGACTGCAACCTAAGTGTATGTAAACTTCCGACTTCAACTGTATATATGCTAACACATGATGCTGACAATATAATTGCCCTCTCCAGAAATGAGCCCAATATAACTTATTAGTACATATGATCAGGCAGGTGTGCTATTTAGCAATAATTATTATTGCCTGATGTAGCCCACCTGATGCAGCATAGTGGCTATAAATAAATGGGCTGAGGGTTGCCCATGTACCGCATTGGGCTAATCATTAGCTAGCTCACAAACTCTAAATTCTAAACATTAGGCTATCTTGTTGCTAGTTATAGCAACATATTGATGACTTGAAATTCCACCCAAAGAAAAACATTGCACTGGCACTCAGCCAACCAAGGATCATGTAGCCTACTGTGAATATAATGTAGGCTGACCTGTTAAACCTGACGTGTTACATTTAGCCTCTGTCTTCCCTATGCATTCAACGCCATTGGCGACCACTAACGCACATAAACCATGCCACTGCTAAAAACGTGTATTTTATTTTTAGGGGTAGATCAGCTTTAATACTGCAGCTAGATTGTAGCTTCCATCAATGTAGTGGTCTGCATCATTTCCAATCCCCTATACATTTTTTGTAAATATATACTGTACATATACACTACCGTTCAAAAGTTTGGGGTCACTTAGAAATGTCCTTGTTTTTGAAAGAAAAGCACTTTTTTTTTGTTCATTGATCAGAAATACAGTGTAGACATTGTTAATGTTGTAAATTACTATTGTAGCTGGAAACGGCTGATTTTTAATAGAATATCTACGTAGGCGTACAGCGGCCCATTATCAGCAACCATCATTATCAGCAACCATCACTCCTGTGTTCCAATGGCACATTGTGTTAGCTAATCCAAGTTTATCATTTTAAAAAGCTAATTGATCATTAGAAAACCCTTGCAATTATGTTAGCACAGCTGAAAACTGTTGTTCTGATTGAAGAAGCAATAAAACTCCTTCTTTAGACTAGTTGAGTATCTGGAGCATCAGCATTTGTGGGTTCGATTACAGGCTCAAAATGTCCAGAAACAAAGACCTTTCTTCCGAAACTCGTCAGTCTATTATTGTTCTGAGAAATGAAGGCTATTCCTTGCGAGAAATTGCCAAGAAACTGAAGATCTTTCACAACGCTGTGTACTACTCCCTTCACAGAACAGCGCAAACTGACTTTAACCAGAATAGAAAGAGGAGTGGGAGGTCCTGGTGCACAACTATGCAAGAGGACAAGTACATTAGTGTCTAGTTTGAGAAACAGACGCCTCACAAGTCCTCAACTGGCAGCTTCATTAAATAGAACCCGCAAGACAACAGTCTCAACGTCAGTGAAGAGGCGACTCCGGGATGCTGGCCTTCTAGGCAGAGTTCCTCTGTCCAGTGTGTGTGTTCTGTTGCCCATTTTCTTTTTATTGGCCAGTCTGAGATATGGCTCTTTCTTTGCAACTCTGCCTAGAAGGCCAGCATCCCGGAGTCGCCTCTTCACTGTTGACGTTGAGACTGGTGTTTCTTCAGTTTCTTGGCAATTTTTCGCCTGGAATAGCCATAATTTCTCAGAACAAGAATAGACTGACGAGTTTCAGAAGAAAGTTCTTTGTTTCTGGCCATTTTGAGCCTGTAATCAAACCCACAAATGCTGATGCTCCAGATACTCAACTAGTCTAAAGAAGGCCAGTTTTATTGTTTCTTTAAACAGAACAACAGTTTTCAGCTGTGCTAACATAATTGCAAAACGATTTTCTAATGATCAATTAGCCTTTTAAAATGATGAACTTGGATTAGCTAACACACCATACCATTGGAACACAGGAGTGATGGTTGCTGATAATGGGCCTCTGTACGCCTATGTAGATATTCCATAAAAATGTTGCAGTTTCCAGCTATAATAGTAATTTACAACATTAACAATGTCTACACTGTATTTCTGATCAATTTGATGTTATTGTAATGGACAAAAAATGTGCTTTTCTTTCAAAAACAAGGACATTTCTAAGTGACCCCAAACTTTTGAAAGGTGTTGTATACATTTAAAAATATATATATATTTTCCTTTATTATTTTCCGCTAACCATACCACCCCTTGTAATGGCTGTCAAAGTCGTTCTCCTCCTCAGACGAGGAGGAGCATGGATCGGACCAAGATGCGGATTGGTAATTGTACATGTTTAATGTAAATAACAAGAAAACACTACAAACTACAAAACAACAAACGTGACATACCTCAAAACAGTCCTGTGTGGTCCAAACACTGACACAGGAAACAAACACCCACAAAAGCCTACTGCCTATGGCTACCTTAAATATGGCTCCCAATCAGAGACAAATGAATGACAGCTGTCTCTGATTGAGACCCAATCTAGGCAGCCATAGACATAACTAGACAACCTAACAAACACTATCCCATACACATACAACACCCATAGACTAACCAAACACACACAACATACAATGCCCACCCCAACTCACGCCCTGACCAACTAAACATAATCAAAATAACATAAAAATAGGTCAGGAACGTGACATAACCCCCCCCTCAAGGTGAGTACTCCGAACGCACCACCAAAAGTCTAGGGGAGGGTCTGGGTGGGCATCTGTCCACGGTGGTGGCTCCGGCTCTGGACGCTGTCCCCACACCACCATAGTCATTCCCCGCTTCCGTATCCCCCACCCAATGACCACCCTCCAACTAAACCCACCTAACTGAAGGGGCAGCACCGGGATAAGGGGCAGCACCGGGATAAGGGGCAGCACCGGGATAAGGGGCAGCACCGGGATGAGGGACGGCAGCTCCGGGCTGAGGGACGGCAGCTCCGGGCTGAGGGACGGCAGCTCCGGGCTGAGGGACGGCAGCTCCGGGCTGAGGGACGGCAGCTCCAGACTGGCTGGCGGATCCTGGCTGGCTGGCGGATCCTGGCTGGCTGACGGCTCTGGCTGGTCATGGCTGGCTGACGGCTCTGGCTGGTCATGGCTGGCTGACGGCTCTGGCTGGTCATGGCTGGCTGACGGCTCTGGCTGGTCAGATCTGGCGGAAGGCTCTGGCTGATCCGGTCTGGCGGAAGGCTCTGGCTGATCCGGTCTGGCGGAAGGCTCTGGCTGATCCGGTCTGGCGGAAGGCTCTGGCTGATCCGGTCTGGCGGAAGGCTCTGGCTGATCCGGTCTGGCGGAAGGCTCTGGCTGATCCGGTCTGGCGGAAGGCTCTAGCGGCTCCTGTCTGGCGGAAGGCTCTAGCGGCTCCTGTCTGGCTGACGGCTCTAGCGGCTCCTGTCTGGCGGACGGCTCTGTAGGCTCATGGCAGACGGGCGGCTCTGCAGGCTCATGGCAGACGGGCGGCTTTGCAGGCTCATGGCAGACGGACAGTTCAGACGGCGTTGGGCAGACGGGCAGTTCAGGCGCCGCTGGGCAGACGGGCAGTTCAGGCGCCGCTGGGCAGACGGGCAGTTCAGGCGCCGCTGGGCAGACGGGCAGTTCAGGCGCCGCTGGGCAGACGGGCAGTTCAGGCGCCGCTGGGCAGACGGGCAGTTCAGGCGCCGCTGGGCAGACGGGCAGTTCAGGCGCCGCTGGGCAGACGGCAGACTCTGGCCGGCTGAGACGCACTGTAGGCCTGGTGCGTGGAACAACAGGGCACACTGGACTCTCGTGGCGCACTCTAGGCCTGGTGCGTGGTACCGGAACTGGAGGTACCGGGCTGAGGGCACGCACCTTAGGGCGAGTGCGGGGAGAAGGAACAGTGCGCACAGGGCTCTGGAGACGCACAGGAGGCTTGGTGCGTGGTGCCGGAACTGGAGGCACTGGGCTGGAGACACGCACCATAGGGAGACTGCGTGGAGGAGGAACAGGGCTCTGGAGATGCACTGGAAGCCTGGTGCGTGGTGTAGGCACTGGTGGTACTGAGCTGGGGTGGGAAGGTGGCGCCGGATATACCGGACCGTGAAGGAGGACACGTGCTCTTGAGCACCGAGCCTCCCCAACCTTACCAGGTTGAATGGTCCCCGTAGCCCTGCCAGTGCGGCGAGGTGGAATAGCCCGCACTGGGCTATGCAGGCGAACCGGGGACACCACCTGTAAGGCTGGTGCCATGTACGCCGGCCCGAGGAGACGTACTGGAGACCAGATACGTTGGGCCGGCTTCATGGCACTCGGCTCGATGCCCAACCTAGCCCTCCCAGTGCGGCAAGGTGGAATAGCCCGCACTGGGCTAAGCACGCGTACTGGGGACACCGTGCGCTTTACCGCATAACACGGTGTCTGACCAGTACGACGCCCTCTCACTCCACGGCAAGCCCGGGGAGTTGGCTCAGGTATCCTACCCGGCTTCGCCACACTCCCCTTTAGCCCCCCCCCCCAAGAAATTTTTGGGTGAGCCTCTCGGGCTTCCAGCCTCTCATACGTGCTGCCTCCTCATACCAGCGCTCCTGGGCTGTGGCTGCCTCCTTCTCCTCCCGAGAGCGGCGATTCTCTCCCACCTTAGCCCAGGGTCCTTCTCCATTGAAAATTTGCTCCCAACTCCATTCCTCTTCTCTCCATTGCTTTAGTTCTTGCCCTCCTTCCTCAATCCGCTTGGTCCTGTTGTGGTGGGTGTTTCTGTAATGGCTGTCAAAGTCGTTCTCCTCCTCAGACGAGGAGGAGCATGGATCGGACCAAGATGCGGATTGGTAATTGTACATGTTTAATGTAAATAACAAGAAAACACTACAAACTACAAAACAACAAACGTGACATACCTCAAAACAGTCCTGTGTGGTCCAAACACTGACACAGGAAACAAACACCCACAAAAGCCTACTGCCTATGGCTACCTTAAATATGGCTCCCAATCAGAGACAAATGAATGACAGCTGTCTCTGATTGAGACCCAATCTAGGCAGCCATAGACATAACTAGACAACCTAACAAACACTATCCCATACACATACAACACCCATAGACTAACCAAACACACACAACATACAATGCCCACCCCAACTCACGCCCTGACCAACTAAACATAATCAAAATAACATAAAAATAGGTCAGGAACGTGACACCCCTCCCCTAACTGGAGTAAACTAATGAACAACAACACCTAGGCTTCTATTTCCAGCTTATACATACTATATACATTTTACGGACACAATATATTTTATCTTCTGTTAGTTTAGAATCCCATCCTTCAGCTACCACCAACCTCTCCAATCTATCTCTGAAGCCCATCCAGTTTGATTTCTATTTTACCATATATTTTTAATGGTGCATTTTACTCATTACTTGGATTTGAGAAATAAGTGTAGCCTAGTAGAAAACTCAGTGATACTCTTAACAGTGGCCATCAAGACTGCTTTAAAAGGTGTGTTTCCCGCAATAAGAATGTTGTAGGCTACAATGACTGAGCAGGCATATTTCTCTCCCTGTAAGGCTCTTGTAATTTGAATGCGCCTCAAGAGGAATATTATTTTTCTCGCATCAAATGCGAAAGTCTCGCTCCCTCTCCATCTCTCTCTCTCTCTCTCCAGCTTTCTCTCTCTCCTCTGTGAGTGTTCATTTTAGGGTTAGGCCACAGTGACAGTGTGAGCTATGGTAGACATTTGTTGGCTGCTCTCAGAACAGTGTAATGAAATGACAGACTTTCAGCCTTTCCCAGTGTATTCAGCACAATAGCCCTGTCTGTGTGAGAGAAGGAAGGAAACGAAAGAGAACAAGTGTATTTCTGACATTTCTCCTGAGTATTTAAATGTGTGTGTGTGTGTGTGTGTGTGTGTGTGTGTGTGTGTGTGTGTGTGTGTGTGTGTGTGTGTGTGTGTGTGTGTGTGTGTGTGTGTGTGTGTGTGTGTGTGTGTGTGTGTGTGTGTGTGTGTGTGTGTGTGTGTAGGTACCAGGTGATCAGTACTCCTACAGATTTCTTCATGGTGATGGAGTATGTCTCAGGAGGAGAGCTGTTTGACTACATCTGCAAACACGGACGGGTGATATATCAAATTGTATTGGTCACATCCACCAAATGTGTATTTATTATGGAAGCAGCAGATACTCTTCCTGGGGTCCAGCAAAATGAAGGCAGTTTATACCATTTTAAAACATTACAATACATTCACAGATTTCACAACACACTGTGTGCCCTCAGGCCCCTACTCCACCACTACCACATATCTACATTACTAAATCTGTGTGTGTGTGTGTGTGCATGTGTCTGTGCCAATGTTTGTGTTGCTTCACAGTCCCTGCTGTTCCATAAGGTGTTTTTTAAATCAAATTTTACTTCTTGTGTCAGTTACTTGATGTGGACTAGAGTTCCATGTAGTCATGGCTCTATGTAGTACTGTGTGCCTCCCATAGTCTGTTCTGGACTTGGGGACTGTGAGATACCTCTGGTGGCATGTCTTGTGGGGTATACATGGGTGTCCAAACTGTGTGCTAGTAGTTTGCATTCAACATGTCAATACCTCTCATAAATAAAAGTAGTGATGAAGTCAATCTCTCCTCCACTTTCAGCCAGGAGAGATTGACATGCATATTATTAATATTAGCTCTCTGTGTACATCCAAGGGCCAGCCATGCTGCCCTGTTCTAAGCTAATTGCAAAGTATTTTTTGTGGCACCTGACAACACGACTGAACAGTAGTCAAGGTGTGACAAAACTAGGGCCTGTAGGACCTGCCTTGTTGATAGTGATGTTAAGAAGGCAGAGCATCGCTTTATTATAGACAGACTTCTCCCATCTTAGCTACTACTGCATCAATATGTTTTGACCATGACCGTTTACAATCTAGTGTTACTCCAATCAGTTAGTTTAGTCATCTCAACTTGCTCAATTTCCACATTATTTATTACAATATTTAGTTGAGGTTTAGGGTTTAGAGAGTGTTTTGTTCCAAATACAATGCTTTTAGTTTTAAAGCTAAAAGACAACAGGTGTAGACATTACAATGAAATGCTTACTTACAAGCCCTTAACCAACAATACAGGTTTAAGAAGAAATAACTGTTAAGAAAGTATTTACTAAATAAACTGAAGAAACAAATAAAAAAATTAAAATAACAAATAATTAAAGAGCAACAACAAAATAACAGTAATGGCGCTATATACAGGGGGTACCGGTACAGAGTCTGTGCCGGGGCACAGTTTAGTTGAGGTAATTGAGGTAATATGTACATGTAGGTAGAGGTAAAGTGACTATGCATAGATAATAAACAGAGTAGCAGGAGTGTAAAAATGGGGGTGGGGGGGTTAATGCGAATAGTCTGGGTAGCCATTTGATTAGCTGTTCAGGAGTCTTATGGCTTGGGGGTAGAAGCTGTTAAGAAGCCTTTTGAACCTAGACTTGGTGCTCTGGTACCGCTTGCCGTGCGGTAGCAGAGAGAACAGTCTATGACTAGGGTGGCTAGAGTCTTTGGCATTTTTAGGGCCTTCCTCTGACACCGCCTGGTGTAAAGGTCCTGGGTGGCAGGAAGCTTGGCCCCAGTGATGTACTGGGCCGCATGCACTGTCCTCTGTAGTGCCCTGCGGTCAGAGACCGAGCAGTTGCCATACCAGGCGGTGATGCAACCAGTCAGGATGCTCTCGATGGTGCAGCTGTAGAACTTTTTGAGGATCTGAGGACCCATGCCAAATCTTTTCAGTATCCTGAGGGGCAATAGGTGTTGTCGGGCCCTCTTCACAACTGTCTTGGTGTGTTTGGACCATGACAGTTCGTTGATGATGTGGACACCAAGGAACTTGAAGCTCTCAACCTTCTCCACTACAGCCCCGTCGATGAGATATACCACTGACTGACTGACTGACTGTCTGGATTGATTGATAGATATAGACAGAGGCCATTATATGGTGACATTTGTCATAGTGACAGCATGTAGTAACATTAGAATAAACTACTAACCTCCTACTCTTTACCTCATATTGTGTGTGTAGGTAGAAGACAAAGAGGCGCGTCGGTTGTTCCAACAGATCATCTCAGGGGTAGACTACTGCCACAGACACATGGTGGTGCACAGAGACCTCAAACCTGAGAATGTTCTGCTGGACCATTCCAAGAACGCCAAGATAGCTGACTTTGGTATGCTACACACACTCATGCATGCACATAACAAATTGAGTTATCCAAAAAGATAGCCATAGCTACTATATTAGCAGTAGCAAATGTCAAACAAAACCACTTGTCTTTTAGAATATACCGACACCTATATGACTCTGATTACTCTGGACAAGGGGCTTGGGTGGGGTGCGTATGTGAGGAGGAGGGGGGTTGTTGCTTAGCAAAAGGCAGGTCTGATATCCACTCTGGCAAGGAGCCCTGTCAGGCCCTGTGTCACATGATCATAGCGAGAGAAGGGGAGAAAGAGTGGAAGAGAGAAGATCCTGGGAGGGTTAGTTAAGGTGAGATAAGGTTAGGGAGAAGTTAATCCGATCAGCGCAGCATGTGTGGAGCTTAGAGGACTGGGTTAGTAAAGCAGAATAAAAACATTACACCGGCCTAGAGACCTAACCATGGCACAACCTAACACTAACCCTCTCTAACATAGTTCCAAGATAGCATCAGGAACTTGAGATTGAAGATAATGTTAAAAAATTATATTCTCTGGTCAACAGGGTTGTCAAACATGATGTCAGACGGGGAGTTCCTGAGGACCAGCTGTGGATCTCCCAACTACGCTGCTCCTGAAGTCATCTCTGGAAGGTGTGTTTTTTATTTATATTTCACCTTTATTAAACCAGGTTGGCCAGTTGAGAACAAGTTCTCATTTACAACTGCGACCTGGCCAAGATAAAGCAACGCAGTGCGACACAAACAACACAGAGTTACACATGGAATAACAAACATACAGTCAATAATACAATAGAAAAAGTCTATATACAGTGTGTGCAAATGAGGTAGGATAAGGGAGGTAAGGCAATAAATAGGCCATAGTGGCGAAATAATTACAATATAGCAATTAAACACTGGAATGATGGATGTGCAGAAGATGAATGTGCAAGTAGAGATACTGGGGTGTAAAGGAGCAAAATAAATAACAGTATGGGGATGAGGTAGTTGGATGGGCTATTTACAGATGGGCTATGTACAGGTGCAGTGATCTGGTGAGCTTCTCTGACAGCTGGTGCTTAAAGTTAGTGAGGGAGATTTGAGTCTCCAGCTTCAGTGATTTTTGCAGTTCGTTCCAGTCATTGGCAGCATAGAACTTGAAGGAAAGGCGGCCAAAGGAGGAATTGGCTTTGGTGGTGACCAGTGCAATATACCTGCTGGAACGTGTGCTACGGGTGGGTGCTGCTATGGTGACCAGTGAGCTGAGATAAGGCCTAGCAAAGACTTAAGATGACCTGGAGCCAGTGGGTTTGGCGACGAATATGAAGCGAGGGCCAGCCAACGAGAGCATACAGGTCGCAGTGGTGGGTAGTATATGGGGCTTTGGTGACAAAATGGATGGCACTGTGATAGACTGCATCCAATTTGCTGAGTAGAGTGTTGGAGGCTATTTTGTAAATGACATCGCCGAAGTCAAGGATCGGTAGGATAGTCAGTTTTATGAGGGTATGTTTGGCAGCACGAGTGAAGGATGCTTTGTTGCGAAATAAGAAGCCGATTCTAGATTTAATTTTGGATTGGAGATGCTTGTGAGTCTGGAAGGAGAGTTTATAGTCTAACCAGACACCTAGGTATTTGTAGTTGTCCACATATTCTAAGTCAGAACCGTCCAGAGTAGTGATGCTGGACGGGCGGGCAGGTGCGGGCAGTGATCGTTTGAAGAGCATGCATTTAGTTTTACTTGCATTTAAGAGCAGTTGGAGGCCACAGAAGGACAGTTGGATGGCATTGAAGCTCGTCTGGAGGTTATTTTACACAGTGTCCAAAGAAGGGCCAGAAGTATACAGAATGGTGTCGTCTGCGTAGAGGTGGATCAGAGAATCACCAGCAGCAAGAGCGACATCATTGATGTATACAGAGAAGCGAGTCGGCCCAAGAATTGAACCCTGTGGCACCCCCATAGAGACTGCCAGAGGTCCGGACAACAGGCCCTCCGATTGTGTGTGTTTAGGTTGTACGCATGCAGGTCCTAAGGTTAATGCTGTAGGACAGGGGTACTCATACTATTTGAGAATGTCCGGTCACAAAAATGGCCTAGGTGGCAAAAGTCTGGATGGATATATTGTCATTTATTGGCATAGTAACAAACACCCACCTCGCGACCCATCTGATCTCTCCAGGAATAATCGGACCCTCAGCAACCTGTACCATGTCTATTTCGAACAAACACACACATACACGCGTACTGTCCATGACACAAACTGTTCAGACCTTTCTTGTTGGGAGAGTGAAAAGTTGTTTTCATGCAATTCGACACATTTTGCCATGTCTTACAGTGAGGGAAAAAAGTATTTGATCCCCTGCTGATTTTGTACGTTTGCCCACTGACAAAGAAATGATCAGTCTATAATTTTAATGGTAGGTTTATTTGAACAGTGAGAGACAGAATAACAACAACAAAATCCAGAAAAACGCATGTCAAAAATGTTATGAATTGATTTGCATTTTAATGAGGGAAATAAGTATTTGACCCCTCTGCAAAACATGACTTAGTACTTGGTGGCAAAACCCTTGTTGGCAATCACAGAGGTCAGACGTTTCTTGTAGTTGGCCACCAGGTTTGCACACATCTCAGGAGGGATTTTGTCCCACTCCTCTTTGCAGATCTTCTTCAAGTCATTAAGGTTTCGAGGCTGACGTTTGGCAACTCGAACCTTCAGCTCCCTCCACAGATTTTCTATGGGATTAAGGTCTGGAGACTGGCTAGGCCACTCCAGGACCTTAATGTGCTTCTTCTTGAGCCACTCCTTTGTTGCCTTGGCCGTGTGTTTTGGGTCATTGTCATGCTGGAATACCCATCCACGACCCATTTTCAATACCCTGGCTGAGGGAAGGAGGTTTTCACCCAAGATTTGACGGTACATGGCCCCGTCCATCGTCCCTTTGATGCGGTAAAGTTGTCCTGTCCCCTTAGCAGAAAAACACTCCCAAAGCATAATGTTTCCACCTCCATGTTTGACGGTGGGGATGGTTTCTTGGGGTCATAGGCAGCATTCCTCCTCCTCCAAACACGGCAAGTTGAGTTGATGCCAAAGAACTCCATTTTGGTCTCATCTGACCACAACACATTCACCCAGTTGTCCTCTGAATCATTCAGATGTTCATTGGCAAACTTCAGACGGGCATGTATATGTGCTTTCTTGAGCAGGGGGACCTTGCGGGCGCTGCAGGATTTCAGTCCTTCACGGCGTAGTGTGTTACCAATTGTTTTCTTGATGACTATGGTCCCAGCTGCCTTGAGATCATTGACAAGATCCTCCTGTGTAGTTCTGGGCTGATTCCTCACCGTTCTCATGATCATTGCAACTCCACGAGGTGAGATCTTGCATGGAGCCCCAGGCTGAGGGAGATTGACAGTTCTTTTGTGTTTCTTCCATTTGCGAATAATCACAGAAACTGTTGTCACCTTCTCACCAAGCTGCTTGGCGATGGTCTTGTAGCCCATTCCAGCCTTGTGTAGGTCTACAATCTTGTCCCTGACATCCTTGGAGAGCTCTTTGGTCTTGGCCATGGTGGAGAGTTTGGAATCTGATTGATTGATTGCTTCTGTGGACAGGTATCTTTTATACAGGTAAGAAACTGAGATTAGGAGCACTCCCTTTAAGAGTGTGCTCCTAATCTCCGTTCGTTACCTGTATGAAAGACACCTGGGAGCCAGAAATCTTTTTGATTGAGAAGGGGTCAAATACTTATTTCCCTCATTAAAATGCAAATCAATTTATAACATTTTTGACATGCGTTTTTCTGGATATTTTTGTTGTTATTCTGTCTCTCACTGTTCAAATAAACCTACCATTAAAATTATAGACTGATCATTTCTTTGTCAGTGGGCAAACATACAAAATCAGCAGGGGATCAAATACTTTTTTCCCCCACTGTATGCGTCTTCATATAATACAAGCAGCTAATGCACTACCACATTTAGAAACTGCACCTTCTGCATTCTACTATTACAACCTGACCGAGTTCCTTAAAGCTGCAATATGTAACGTTTTGGGTGACCTGATCAAATTTACATAGAACAGATCAACCTTTTATATTTCTATGTGCTCTATTTCTATGCTTCCCTTTCTTAAGTTTCATTTTTGAGTCTTTTACTTTCAGTTTTGTATACCAGCTTCAAACAGCTGAAGTACAATAGTTTTGGTTATGGAAAATATATTTCACAACGGTTTACAATGATTCTCTACACTATACATGCTTGTTCAAGTGAAATCAAATGGTATTTGTCACATATACATGGTTAGCAGATGTTAATGCGAGTGTAGCGAAATGCTTGTGTGTCTGGTTCCGACATTGCAGTAATATCTAACAAGTAATCTAACAATTCCCCAACAACTACCTAATACACACAAATCTAAAAGGGTTGAATGAGAATATGTACATATAAATATATGGATGAGCGATGGCCCAGAGGCATAGGCAAGGTGCAATAGATGGTATAAAATACAGTATATACATATGAGATGAGTAATGTAAGAGATGTAAACATTATTAAAGTGGCATTGTTTAAAGTGACTAGTGATCCATTTGTTAAAGTGGCCAGTGATTGGGTCTCCATGTAGGCAGCAGCCTCTCTGAGTTAGTGATGGCTGTTTAGCAGTCTGATGGCCTTCAGATAGAAGCTATTCTTCAGTCTCTCGGTCCCAGCTTTGATGCGCCTGTACTGACCTCGCCTTCTGGATGATAGCGGGGTGAACAGGCAGTGGCTCGGGTGGTTGTTGTCCTTGATGATCTTTTTTGCCTTCCTGTGACATCGGGTGCTGTAGGTGTCCTGGAGGGCAGGTAGTTTGCCCCCGGTGATGCGTTGTGCAGACCGCACCACCCTCTGGAATGCCTGGCGGTTGAGGGCAGTGCAGTTGCCGTACCAGGCGGTGATACAGACCTACAGGATGCTCTCGATTGTGGATCCGTAAAAGTTAGTCAGGGTTTTCGATGACAAGCCAAGTTTCTTCAGCCTCCTGTGTGGACTTTCTCCACTACTGTCCCGTCGATGTGGATAGGTGGGTGCTCCCTCTGCTGTTTCCTGAAGTCCATGATCATCTCCTTTGTTTTGTTGACGTTGAGTGAGAGGTTGTTTTCCTAACACCACACCCCTCACCCTGTAGGCTGTCTTGTTGTTGTTGGTAATCAAGCCCACTACTGTTGTGTCGTCTGCAAACTTGATGATTGAGTTGGAGGCGTGCATGGCCACGCAGTTGTGGGTGAACAGGGAGTACAGGGGGGGACTGAGCATGCACCTGTGTGGGGCCCCAGTGTTGAGGGTCAGCGAGGTGGAGATGTTGTTTCCTACCTTCACCACATGGGGGCGGCCCATCAGAAAGTCTAGGACCCAATTGCACAGGGCGGGGTTGAGGTCCAGGGCCTCCAGCTTGATGATGAGTTTGGATGGTGTTTTGTCACATAAATTGAAATTAGGCCAACTATTAGAATTTTTGTAACCAGGAAATGGCGCCATAGCCACGGGAAGTAGTGGTGCTGAGCACACCGGTGAACAATGTGAATAAAAAAAAATATAGGATTTTTTTGTTTAAACAACATTTAAAAAAATAAATAATAATTCACAAGTAGTGCACTGGGCCTTTACTAGTCCAGTATTACCAGACCGATATGCCGTCTGTAGCACGGGCAAAAGAACAATTCCGGGTTTGGATCTGGACCCCGCGGTCTGCCAATTGAGTGTGGTTGCTGTAGGATGTTGTGGTGTGATCGTGTATGCTTTGCTTTGGTAACAGGTTATATGCTGGCCCTGAGGTGGATATATGGAGCTGTGGTGTGATCCTGTATGCGTTGCTGTGTGGGACTCTGCCCTTTGATGACGAACATGTTCCCACGCTGTTTAAGAAGATCAGAGGGGGCGTGTTCTATATGCCAGAATACCTCACTCGCCCCGTCGCCTCCCTGCTGCTGCTCATGCTGCAGGTCGACCCATTGAAGAGAGCCACCATTAAAGACATTAGGTAACCCCTGACCTCTAACCTTCCCTACTGATGCTGGTGTTTTTAATGGGATAAAACTGGCAAACCTAGCCAAATGCTGGTTTGTGGTGGTTCAAGGTTGGTCCAAAGCGAAAGAATAGAAGAATCATGGACAGTAACTGTTATTTTGTGTGTGTATGTGTGTGTAGGGAACATGAGTGGTTTAAGCAGGACCTGCCAGGCTACCTGTTTCCTGAGGACCTGTCTTATGACTCCACGGTTCTGGACGAGGAGGCCGTCAGGGAGGTGTGCGACAAGTTTGAGAGCACCGAGTCTGAGGTGATGTCCAGCCTGTACAGCGGACACCCCCAGGTACATACTGGACATGTGCACACACACATGCTTAGTCATACAGTACACAGACAAACACACTCCCCCTCTCTCGTTCCCTCTCTCCCTCTTCTCTCTCTCCCTCAACTCTCTCTCTCTCTCCCTCAACTCTCCTTCTCTCTCTCTCCCTCAACTCTCCTTCTCTCTCTCCCTCAACTCTCCTTCTCTCTCTCTCTCCCTCTCTCTCTCTCTCAACTCTCTCTCTCTCCCTCAACTCTCTCTCTCTCTCCCTCAACTCTCCTTCTCTCTCCCTCAACTCTCCTTCTCTCTCCCTCAACTCTCCTTCTCTCTCTCTCCCTCAACTCTCCTTCTCTCTCTCTCTCCCTCAACTCTCCTTCTCTCTCTCTCCAGGACCAGCTGGCGGTAGCATACCATCTGATTATAGACAACCGGCGCATCATGACCCAGGCCAGTGAGTTCTACCTGGCCTCCAGCCCTCCCCAGGGCTCCTTCATGGAGGATGGCATGCCCCTGCCTCCTGGGGTCAAACCACACCCAGAGAGGATGCCCCCCCTGCTGGTAGACAGCCCTAAGGCAAGCAGCTGTACCTGGTTCTATTCTATGAACTAATTAACATCTGTAATGTTTATATAAAATCAGATACAATACCTCTAAAGTGTAAACACTTGATGAAGTGCTTCTTCTGTAATACCAGTCTAGCAGTCAAAAACAACACTGTTGGAATGCAAATGCAACATTGGCAATATAGTATATTTGCGTGCAGTCTTCTTGTCCTGATGTATTTGTTGCTGCTTGTTGGGGAAAATGAAAGATTCTCTCCTCTCTCTGTCTGCAGGGGTGCTGCCCGCTGGATGCCCTCAACACCACCAGAGCCAAACCCCTGGCAGTGAAGAAAGCCAAGTGGCACCTGGGCATCAGGAGTCAGAGCAGACCCTATGACATCATGGCTGAGGTCTACAGGGCTATGAGACAGCTACAGTATGACTGGAAGGTGAGGCGCGGTGTGTGTGTGTGTGTGTATATGGTACATGTTAAGGTGTGTGGATGTTATGTGCAGGTGGTGAACCCGTACCACCTGCGTGTTCAGAGTAAGAACCCAGTAACAGACAACCTGGTGAAGATGAGTCTCCAGCTGTACCAGGTGGACAACAGATCCTACCTGCTGGACTTTAAGAGCATCGATGGTACGACAGCTCTATAACATGACATATGTTATAATATACACCAAAGCAAACTGTCCTTAGATACCTGGGTAAACCGTACTAACTGTACTTTTTAAACTTATTTGAAACAGCATTTAGATTTTCCTCTTATTACAATTGTACAACAATTACTGAGTACAGATGAGTAGCTACAAAAACAAACACTAACCTTTCCTCTCCTGACCGCTCCTTTCCCCCTCTCCAGATGACACCATGGAGGCAGTAGGGGTTAAGTCGGGTTCTTCCACCCCTCAGAGGTCAGGCTCCACTGCAGGGCTCCATAGACCCAGACTCAGTGTGGACTCAGCCTGTCCTGCCGTGGATCTCCCCCAGCTCAGCTCCTCCCTGCCTGGGTCGCTGTGCTCCAGCGCTACCCTCCTCACCTCCACCCCGCGCCAGGGCAGCCACACCATGGACTTCTTTGAGATGTGTGCCAGTCTCATCACCACACTGGCCCGCTAGAGAAGGTTAATCCTGCTGGATAACGCGAAGTCAGGAAAACTCCAGGTCCTACTTACATAACCTCTAAAACAGAACCCTGCCCTGAGCCTTGTAGTTAGACAGTTTGATATCGGTGTGATCCTGGCCTAAGTTTAGTAGAGCACTGTCCGCTGCAGGGCAGATGTGCCTCTAACCACATATCTAGGGTCAGTTGTGTGTTACCTCTCTATGTTATAGGTTTGGGCTGGGCATGGGAAACTGATTCTAGATCTGTGGTTAGGCTTCCTGTCTGTCTAGAGCCAGTCTTGCCATGGGAACGGTTAGGGGTTAGGGATCAAACTTGCTGGGGCAGGGTCACGTTAGGTCAAATCTACTGTATCCTATAGACTGTATAAAGATGGGCAGCTCCTCCCACATTACTCTCAACCTCCAATCAGCTGCTGAATAGCCATCACCATAGAACTAGCCTTAACGGAATTGCAAACAATTTTATGCATCCAGTTTTCAGGGATACAGTTAATTCAACTTAGCTTTCTTTTCCGCTGAAAACTGGATGTGTGAACTCCGCTAAGACCTTTTCTTTTATGCCTACTATGTTAGGTTACCATAGATCAAACACATTTAATTTTTTATTTTAAATGTTTTTTATAACGACACAGATTTTGTTATCCATATCATATATTTATATTACTATCATTTTTAGATGTTGATTGAATGACATACCAAAACAAATTGTTTCTATATACAAAGATGATTGTTATTATTTAGATATCAGATTCTTATTTATTTTTAGAGATTGTTTTAAAGGCTGTGTGTGGTTACTGATTATTGAAGCACTGCTGATGTTTGAGAATTCCAAACTGAGTTTGAAGAGATTTTAGGGGATGAGAGGTCATAGAGAGAGGAGGCTAGCTGACTGGCAATATTGTTCTGTGGATTATTTGGCATTGATGCTAACGTGGCTAGCTGACGGAGGGAGGGAAGTGTGTCTGTAGCGAGCCTCAGAGGACTCGGCACGGAACCTTTCTCCAGGTGCCTTAAAAACACAAATGTTGCTTCTAGCTTGGTGGCCATGTTTTGTTTGTAGAAACAGAATGGAAACCATACGTGTGTGTAGAGGGACAGACAGGAGCTTTCCATTGATTGGTCAGGAGGAGAAGACCTACTGTAGTTTGTGCCAATGAGATTTGAGATCTGACTAACATAACTATAGGTAGAGCAAGAGAGGGGAAGAGATAATAGATATGCGAGATCACTAACTGATTAGACATGGTATAAAATGATTGCATATATAGCACTGTGTTCTCTGGTCTTTATTTAAGCAATATGGCACGAGGAGGTGTGGTATATGGCCAAAGGGCTGTTCTTAAGCACGATGCAGCGCGGAGTGCCTGGATACAGCTCTTAGCCGTGATATATTGGCCATATACCACAAACCCTTGAGGCGTCTTATTGCTAGTATAAACTGGTTACCAAAGTAATTAGAGCAGTAAAAATACATGTTTTGTCATACCCATGGTATACGGTCTGATATAACATGTCAGCCAATCAGCATTCGAACCACCCAGTTTATAAAATGGAACAAATCTCCCTTTACTATTTGTTCGATGGTTTACAGTATACAATCTTCCAGACTCCTGTCTGTCCTGTTCTGCTGGAGCCAGTGAGGACTGGGCTCTGGCTGATCTGATTCATGCCAGTGTGTGTTTCTGTTGTGTTCTGGTACCGTGATCTGTGTTCGGTTTTGAGCCACAGAGAGAAGAGATACTAAACCTCTTCTATTCTTCCGTTTCCTGATTTCCTTGTCATTTGTCGTGAGTGCAGTCTGTTTTCTCTCTGTATGAGACTATACATTCAATACGGAACCCAGACCTATCTATATAATATATATATATAGAGCAGCGTTTCCCAAAAGGGAGCACGTTTAGTTTTTTGCCCTAGCGCTAAACATCTGAATCAAATAATCAAAGCTTGAAGATGAGTTGATTATTTGGATCAGCTGTGTAGTGCTAAGGCAAAAACCTAAACGCGCACCCCTTGGGGTCACCAGGACCGACTTTAGTGACATCTCTCTATAAATGTTTCCCACAGAGCCTGGTTCAATCCCGGGCTGTATCACAACTGGCCGTGATCGGGAGTCCCATAGGGCGGTGCACAATTGGCCCCGCGTCATTCGGGTTAGGCCGGGGTAGGCTGTCATTGTAAAATAAGAATTTGTATTTAACTGACTTGCCTAGTTAAATAAAGACTGTAGCCACTACAGGGCCAGGGAGAAACTCTGCCCCCTGCTGCAAGACTCATGCAATTACCCACAGCAACCCACTGCTCATACAAGGGGAAGATATTTACACACACCCACTCTACCATTGTAAGGTTTACCTCTTGCCAAGGGTTAAGGTGTGTTGTCACTGCATCCAGACTTCTGGAACCAAAGTGTTCTTCACTGTGTGAGAGTGAAATGTACCTCTCCCTCAGTCTGACGTGGGGTTTCTGTGTTATATGCACTGCATGGTGCTGAGGTTCTGATTTGCACTTTACTGAGAATTTGTCAAACACAATAAACTGACCTATACAGTAGACCACTGCTTTGAGTTTATGAATCACCAGATCACAACTAGCAGAGCTGGAGGCTAAATGAGCATGACTTTAACTCAATGTTACATCTCTTTAATACTTTATGGGAAATTCACTGGGAATATAAAAAACAGACAAGTCTCCTATGGCAGGCATCCTATTCCCTGTGTAGTGCACTACTTTTGACTGAGCCATATGTGGCTAACCCTCTGTCACTTAATGACACAGGGAATAGGGTGTCATTTGAGACACAGAAGTAGCTGGATACAGTGTTGAGTCATCGTAAACACTTGTAAAGATGGACGACACAGTGGAACCTAAACCAATACATGTATGGTGTCGCATAGTCTTTCTATAAAACATTCTGTATAAAGCCCTTCATCTCATCCTCCATAACCCTGGATTGACATCAATACAAGAGATTCAATCCAAAACCGCGATATAGCGTCCTTGACATTTAACAGTAATTTCGAATTAAAAGGTAATTGCCGACAACTGCATCATTTATCTTGAATGCGATCTCTGAACACGGTTACCTTTAAAAGGCTGCTTTGTTGACTAGAGCGCTCAGATTGAATCCCAGCCAAAACAATATTATAACAGAAATAGTCCATCCGATTGCAGGTTGTCCAGACAGATTCTACAAGCCTCCGTCATCTGAGTGATTGTCATGGCGATGACTGGCAGTTGACAACAGACATACCATCTTGCCGTTCTTCCTTTGTTCACCAGCTGCTCATAGAAGAGAGAACAGACCCAGACATCAATGCATTATCAATAGCCTTGTTATTGACTGATCAACGGTTCTGCTCAGTGGTGACTATTGGAGCTGTAAAGTTAAGCAACTTTCTCACCTGTAGGTAGTTTGTAGTCTACTAAGAGTCACTGATGATGTCTGCATACAGGTCAGGAGGAGGAAGAACCACCATATCTGGAAGCTTCAAATCTGCTTCCTCTTTACACCTATAGAGAAACACATGCCTGTCACACACCCACTCTAATGCCTTTAAGACACACCCACTCAGTGACACAGCTCAATAACATGCACAACCCAAGCCAAGAAAACCTGTGATAAATTACACAAGGTGCCATTTCTTTCTATCCAACTTACAGGTACACTGTCTCTGGTCCTTCTATGTCCATAGGGCCTGGAAATGAAACAAGAAAGATGTTTTAAAGGTATTTTCCCACTGTCATCTGAGTGTCAGATTCAAAGGTAGAAAGTTAATTCCTTTCATTGAACTCATGAATTCCAACATTCTTTCAACCATTATGAGCTGGTTTCCTGGACCCAGATTAAACCCTACTGAGGGGTATACTACAAACTAGGACCAATGAATTAGCCAGCTAACTTTGATAAACCATAAATTTGCTTTCTTATTGAATCAAAAACGTAAGTTAAGTTCCATATACGTCTTGGTTGTTGAGTCAATTAGACCATGCCAACTTCAAGCTCATCTTTCTAAAAAAGTAAAGGTTATTTCAGAATATTTAGGCAAGTTAGCTGACTAACTCCTCGGGATAACCCTCGGGACTATTAGATGTAGGATTTTAAAATAATCCTGCAAAAAAAGGAAATGTGAATTATAATTAATGGAGATTTTTGTAGGGGTTGATACATTTTTCATAAGGGAAATTTTAAATCAAGTCAAAAAATGTCAATGTGGAAATTACAAACTTCAGAAGCCTTTTTTGCATTACAGGAAAGTTCTCCTGCAACAGGGTGATCAAATTAAGATCCTAAATCTGTATTAAAGAACGGCATGCACAATGGATAATTTGGGTCTAGGTAACCAGCCCAAGGACAATATACCTAATGTGTGGAATGTGTAGGACACAGAATCCACCCATAGCGCGTTACTTACTGATCGGTTCTTCAGGTTCAAGTTCTTCAGGTCTTCTTGGAGGGAGACAGTAGGGAAAGAGAGAGCTGGTCGAGTAAGGAGAGGAGAAGAAAGAAAAAACGAGAAGCTGAAGAAAATGTAGCCCATTTCAGAAGAACAGAATAGCATACTCAGTTGTCCTTATGTTAGGCTCTGATCTGGCTATTCCATATGGCTGTGGGCTACACTAGTTCATTTAGCAGACAATATTTGCTTAGAATTCCGTGGCATTATTTTATAGTATGAAGAATACAATTGAACATAGCTGAAAAAAATTATTTGAGGGAGCTGTAAAGCAACTCTGTAGAAGAGAATGGAGAACATTCATAGGTTAAACCTGCATGGATTTTGGACGCAGCTGTAATCAGACATAGCACCCTCAACCTCACGTATATACCTTGTCTATACATATTCCATAATGTCCCTTTGTTAAAAGTTTTTCCAATTAAAGTCCATATACTCTTAACAGTCCCTACTTCTAAATGTCACTGTTAAAATAGTCAATATTGGAATTTCTGTGTTATGGACTGACCTCTCTGTGGGCTCTTCCTCAATGAGGGAGGAGAGAGGTTCATCATCATCATCATGTGCCCACTCCTCACTGTCGTCTGTGACTGGGAGGAGAACACACACAGAGTTTATTTGGATCCACAATATGACATGTGTGCATGTTGTGACGACCCTCCCACTCTGTCTGCCGTATTCTTTCTCTTTGCTCTAGTTTTCCTTATTAGGATGCCGGTGGGCGGAGCCGGGAGGGTCGTCAGCGACATGGGACATACCTGGGCCGGGTGTGTCCCAGGATAAATACACCACTTCCCCATTCATGGAGGAGACTCCATGCAGACACCTTTATAGATTTTGTTGTGGACTTTTGTTTGTTTGCTTTGGCACCTTTCAACACCCCTCATTATCACATTTATACATGCAAACACTCACTTACACTACTGATTACTGATTACACACACCATTGTTAATTGTATTTAGTTTACTTTATGTAATAAATACACTGCTCAAAAAAATAAAGGGAACACTTAAACAACACAATGTAACTCCAAGTCAATCACACTTCTGTGAAATCAAACTGTCCACTTAGGAAGCAACACTGATTGACAATAAATTTCACATGCTGTTGTGCAAATGGAATAGACAAAAGGTGGAAATTATAGGCAATTAGCAAGACTTTTGAATGCTGGCGGTGCTTTCACTCTAGTGGTAGCATGAGACGGAGTCTACAACCCACACAAGTGGCTCAGGTAGTGCAGCTCATCCAGGATGGCACATCAATGCGAGCTGTGGCAAGAAGGTTTGCTGTGTCTGTCAGCGTAGTGTCCAGAGCATGGAGGCGCTACCAGGAGACAGGCCAGTACATCAGGAGACGTGGAGGAGGCCGTAGGAGGGCAACAACCCAGCAGCAGGACAGAGGTAGCGGTCCAGTTTGGACTGGACAGTTTGATTTTACAGAAGTGTGATTGACTTGGAGTTACATTGTGTTGTTTAAGTGTTCCCTTTATTTTTTTGAGCAGTGTATATTTTGTTATTCCTTGTCTCCACGTTGTCTGCCTTTTGTTATGAACTTCGAGCCAGTTCGTGACAATGTGCACTAAATTATTGACTGTAATCAGTGAAGTACTTACAGCTGCCTGTATCTTCCTGAAGTGGGTAGTGATTGGATGTCCTGCTGTCCATACTGGCCACCTCTCCTCCCTGTTCTACCATAGTGGTAATGTTTTTACAGCTGATGGCCCGAGAGGCCCTCTTCCCCATTTCCAACATCTCCTTAATGTCCAGCTCCACGTCGCTCACTGAGATGTATCCATCTACATACACATACAGTACCAGTCAAAAGTTTGGACACACTTAGTCATTCAAGGGGTTTTCTTAATTTTTACTATTTTCTACATTGTAGAATAATAGTGAAGACATCAAGACTATGAAATAACATATGGAAAAATGTAGTAACCAAAAAAGTGTTAAACAAATCAAAAGATTCTTCAAAATAGCCACCCTTTGCCTTGATGATAGCTTTGTGCACTTTTGGCATTCTCTCAACCAGCATCATGAGGAATGCTTTTCCAACAGTCTTGAAGGAGTTCCCACATATGCTGAGCACTTGTTGGCTGCTTTTCCTTCACTCTGCAGTCCAACTCATGCCAAACCATTTCAATTGGGTTGAGGTCACATGATTGTGGAGGCCAGGTCATCTGATGCAGCACTCCAACACTCTCCTTGATCAAATAGCCCTTACACAGCCTGGAGGTGTGTTTTGGGTCATTGTCCTGTTGAAAAAACATGATAATCCCACTAAGCTCAAACCAAATGGGATGGCGTATCGCTGCAGAATGCCGTGCTAGCCATGCTGGTTAAGTGCCTTCTAAATAAATCACATTAATGTCCATTGCTCGTGTTTCTTGGCCCAAGCAAGTCTCTTCTTCTTATTGGTGTCCTTTATTAGTGGTTTCTTTGCAGCAATTGACCATGAAGGCCTGATTCACGCGGTCTCCTCTGAACAGTTGATGTTGAGATGTGTCTGTTACTTGAACTCCGTGAAACCTTTATTTGGGCTGCAATTTCTGAGGCTGGTAACTCTAATGAACTTATCCTCTGCAGCAGAGGTAACTTTGGGTCTTCCTTTCCTGTGTTGGTTTTCATGAGAGCCAGTTTCATCATAGCGCTTAATGGTTTTTGTGACTGCACTTGAAGAAACTTTCAAAGTTCTTGAAATTTTCCGGATTGACTGACCTTCATGTCTTAAAGTAATGATGGACTGTAATTTCTTGTTGCTTATTTGATCTGTTCTTGCCATAATATGGACTTAGTCTTTTACCAAATAGTGCCATCTTCTGTAAACCACCTCTACCTTGTCACAACACAACTGATTGGCTCAAACGCATTAAGAAGGAAAGAAATTCCACAAATTAACTTTTAACAAGGCACACCTGTTCATTGAAATGCATTCCAGGTGACTACCTCATGAAGCTGGTTAAGAGAATGCCAAGAGTGTGCAAAGCTGTCATCAAGGTAAAGGGTGGCTACTTTGAAGAATCTAAAATCTAAAATAGATTTTGATTTGTTTAACACTTTTTTTGGTTACTACATGATTCCATATGTGTTATTTCATAGTTTTGATGTCTTCACTATTATTCTACAAAGTAGAAAATAGTCCAAATAATGAAAAGCCCTTGAATGAGTAGGTGTGTCCAAACTTTGACTGGTACTGTACATATAACATATACAGATGTAGGATCTTAATTTGAGCCAGTTTTCTACAGCAGGATAATAATCCTGAAGCAACATGAAATGTGAATTATTATTTGTGGACATTTTTGTTGCGTTTGATACATTTTTCATTAGGACAAATCAAGTCTGACATTTCAAATGGGAAATTACAAGCTTTAGAAACCTTTTTGAAAGTCAAATACACTACAAGTTTGAATTTCCTACTGTGCACCTGTTATAACCTGGGTTAGGGATTGGCCGGGGTAGGCCGTCATTGTAAATAACAGTGTGTTCTTAACTGATTTGCTTAGTTAAATAAAATACAAAATATATATAACTGAGATGTACCCGTCTATGCACACACATAGATATGTAAACCTATATTGAAACAACAACTCCAGATTTTGAGCCATTCATTTGACAGATTTTATGTACATCTGTATTTGTGTAGAGGTCAGAGGTCAGGGGTTAGGGAGGTGTGTAACCTACATGTATTAGTGCTGTCCCTGGCCAGCCATTTTCCTTTCGGGCAGTTTGTGGTCCGTATGATGCTGACTATGTCCCCATTCTTCACAGCCAGGTCGTTCTTATGTCCTTTAGACGCTACCATCACTGTAGCCTGGTATATAGCCTCCTTCTGACCTGTTATCTACACACACACACACACACACAGGTAAATATACTCTCAGCAGCCCATACTGTATTTACTGTAGAGGAGCGTGATTAATGTAATGTAAGTCTGTTAATCCATTAATGGCATAAACTGCTAGTGGGGCTGCTACTGTTGATATTACCTTGTGTATTAATATGTGTATAACAGAGCGTATTAGTGTAGTGTGCAGTGTATGTAGTGTGTGTACTAGCAACACTTTGATATTTTTTTGATAAGTCCCGCCCCTTCTCCCATCGCTAGTATTCAGATTTGAGATCCAAAATCATTAATTTACATCATTGGGAGACTTGCTCAAAAATTCAAGTTAACCCTGTAAATCTCAAGTCAAAATACATCTCTCTGTGATAGAAGTTATTACCATGTTAACATGTTGTTCAGATAATCTGCCATCCTAAAGAATGAAATCACACTGGTTTCTACTGCCGAGAGTACTATTTCACCCTCCTCTCCTCTCCTCCCCTTAGGGTTACTTACCTTAAACTTCTTCATCTCATTTTCTTTATTCTCTCTCTCTTTCTGCTCTTTCCTCTCTCTTTCTTTCTGTTCTTTCTTCTCCTTCTCCAAACGTTGTTTTTCTATCTTTTTCAATTGTTTCTCATCTGGGGTTTCCGAGGCAGGCTTCTTCAAGAACCAGCCAGTCTTGGGTGTTTCTTCTGTCTGTAAACAATTGGAAGATGAAGGACATGTCTGTCCAGATCTTTACTGGGTCATTAGATTTACACAGGATAGATGCAGAGAAGTACCTGAGCGATAGATCAGGCTTTACTGTGTGTAATACAGACCTGGGTCAAATACCTTCAAATACTGAGCTATCAACCAATCAAAACACTCAGAATATTCCTTACCGGAAGCTGAGTCTCAGCATATGGGTCTGTGAAAGATGAAAGTTAGAGAAATAGTTAAGAAAACATGATGACATCTGAGCCCATAATTTCTGTTAATTTATTTTATTGGCTGCAGTTATGGCTAGATAAGATCCAATCATGAGTGAGAAAGCAATGTCAGTCTGTTAAGGGTGATAGGAGAAAAGAGTAAAGGAGACAGACGTCGCCGCTCAGACATAAAAACACATTAGCCTCACTGCCTGGACTACATTACATTACATACAGTACACACACACACCCACACACATCTGACCTCATCTCTCATACCCACAGCTGGAAAGTGTCATATGGTGGACAGCATCTAAGGTTCTTTCTGATGCAACATGCAACATCTGATGCGACATTGGCTTCGCGAGGCTAGCCAATGTCCAGTCTCTTGACAACAAGGCAGACGAAATTCGAGCAAGGGTTGCCTTCCAGAGAGACATCAGAGATTGTAACATTCTCTGTTTCACGGAAACATGGCTCACTCGGGATACGTTGTCAGAGTTTGCACAGCCACCCGGTTTCTTCACGCATTGCGCCGACAGAAACAAACATCTCTCTGGTAAGAAGAATGGTGGGGGTGTATGCCTTATGATTAACGAGTCGTGGTGTGATCATAACAACATACAGGAACTCAAGTACTTTAGTTCACCTGACCTAGAATTCCTTACAATCAAATGCAGACCGCATTATCTACCAAGAGAATTCTCTCAGATTATAATCACAGCCGTGTATATCCCCCCCAAGCAGACACCTCGACGGCCCTGAAAGAACTTCATTGGACTCTATGTAAACTGGAAACCACATATCCTGAGGCTGATTTATTGTAGCCGGGGATTTTAACAAAGCTAATCTGAAAACAAGGCTCCCTAAATTTTATCAGCATATCGAATGTGCGACTCGGGCTGGCAGCATTCTGCATCATTGCTACTCTAAATACCGCGACGCATACAAAGCCCTCCCTCACCCTCCTTTCGGCAAATCTGACCACAATGCCATTTTATTGCTCCCAACCTATAGACAGAAACTAAAACAGGAAACACCCGTGCTCAGGTCTGTGATTCAAGAGCCTCAGACAACAACATTGATGTATATGCTGATTCGGTGGTCAAGCTTATTAGCAAGTGCATCGGTGATGTTGTACCCACGGTGACTATTAAAACCTTCCCCAACCAGAAACCGTGGATTGATGGCAGCATTCGCGCAAAACTGAAAGCGCGAACCACTGCTTTTAATCATGGCAAGGTGACCAGAAACATGACCGAAATCAAACAGTGTAGCTATTCCCTCCGCAAGGCAATCAAACAAGCTAAGCGTCAGTATAGAGACAAAGTAGAGTCGCAATTCAACGGCTCAGACACGAGACGTATGCTCCCAGACAAATTAAACGACTTCTTTGCTCGCTTTGAGGACAATACAGTGCCACTGACACGGCCCGCTACCAAAACCTGCGGGTTCTCCTTCACCGCAGCCAACGTGAGTAAAACGTTTATACGTGTTAACCCTCGAAAGACTGCCGGCCCAGACGGCATCCCTAGCCGCGTCCTCAGAGCATGCGCAGACCAGCTGGCTGGTGTGTTTACGGACATATTCAATCAATCCCTATCCCAGTCTGCTGTTTCCACATGCTTCAAGAGGGCCACCATTGTTCCTGTTCCCAAGAAAGCTAGGGTAACTGAGCTAAACGACTATCGCCCCGTAGCACTCACTTCCGTCATCATGAAGTGCTTTGAGAGTCAAGGATCATATCACCTTCACCCTATCTGACACCCTAGACCCACTCCAAATTGCTTACCGCCATAATAGGTCCACAGACGACGCAATCGCAATCACACTGCACACTGCCCTAACCCATCTGGACAAGAGGAATACCTATGTAAGAATGTTGTTCATCAATTACAGCGCAGCATTTAACACCATAGTACCCTTCAAACTCGTCATCAAGCTCGAGACCGTGGGTCTCGACCCCGCCCTGTACAACTGGGTCCTGGACTTTCTAACGGGCTGCCCCCAGGTGGTGAGGGTAGGAAACAACATCTCCACCCCGCTGATCCTCAACACTGGGGCCCCACAAGGGTGCGTTCTCAGCCCTCTCCTGTACTCCCTGTTCACCCATAACTGCGTGGCCATGCACGCCTCCAACTCAATCATCAAGTTTGCAGACGACACCATAGTGGTAGGCTTGATTACCAACAACGAGGAGACGGCCTACAGGGAGGAGATGAGGGCCTTCGGACTGTGGTGTCAGGAAAATAACCTCACACTCAACATCAACAAAACAAAGGAGATGATCGTGGACTTCAGGAAACAGCAGAGGGAGCACCCCCATATCCACATCGACGGGACAGTAGTGGAGAAGGTGGAAAGTTTTAAGTTCCTCAGTGTACACATCACGGACAAACTGAAATGGTCCACCCTCACAGACAGCGTGGTGAAGAAGGCGCAACAGCGCCACTTCAACCTCAGGAGGCTGAAGAAATATGGCTTGTCACCGAAAACACTCACAAACTTTTACAGATGCACAATCGAGAGCATCCTGTCGGGCTGTATCACCACCTGGTACGGCAACTGCTCCATCCACAACCTTAAGGCTCTCCAGAGGGTAGTGAGATCTGCACAACGCATCACCGGGGGTAAACTACCTGCCCTCCAGGACACCTACACCACCCGATGTCACAGGAAGGCCAAAAAGATCATCAAGGACATCAACCACCCGAGCGACTGCCTGTTCACCCTGTTATCATCCAGAAGGTGAGGTCAGTACAGGTGCATCAAAGCTGGGACCGAGAGACTGAAAAACAGCTTCTATCTCAAGGCCATCAGACTGTTGAGTGGCATCTGCCAACATACTAACTCAAATCTCTAGCCACTTTAATAATAAAACATTGGATGTAATAAATGTATCACTAGTCACTTTAAACAATGCCACTTTATATAATGTTTACATACCCTACATTACTCATCTCATATGTATATACTGTACTCTATAGTAGAACTTACTGTAAGGTGCCTGTGTCTTACTCTTCGCTGATCCTTTCTTTTTATTGGTGGGTTGACCCTTGACCTTCTGCTTGGCTGAGGGCATGTCCTCATAGGCATTGCCACAGCTTTCATAGGTGCTGTCTTCTGCCTGGGCTCTGGAGAGTTGGGGGTGGGAGAACGGTCAGTCAGTGACAACAACATGACATAGAGCACTATTCTAGTGGAGAACAAGAGCTGGATATGTTCTTGAGAAGTAGGTACGTTTGAGAGAGAGAGTAAGAGATAGCTGGTTGTGTTACCCTGCAGCTGGCTGGGGGTTCTGGCTGAAAGGGGAGGCATGGACAGTTTCCTGAAGAACCTCCACGGGAACCTCCACCCCCGGTTCTGATTCTGGAATCTCTCTGAATTCAAATCCAAACTCTGGAACTCCCTGGTCCTCAACTTCCGGAAACTCCTCACCCTCTTCCAGAATCTCCTGTTCTAGAGGCATTGTCTCTGGAATGTTGTCTGCGTTTAGTGGGGCAAACTCAGGGTCACCATATTCTCCGTACCCCCACTTAGACACCTCTAAGTCCACTAAGTCTGCAGGCTGGAACTCCGGGGCTTCCAAGTCCAGAACATCCGATCCTACATCCTCAAACTCAGGAACGTTGAGAGCAGAATCAGCTGAAGGAACAGGAATCTCCACAGCTGTGAAGAGAGACAGATAGTTACTCAACAAGAACAACCACACACTGATAACAATACACTATCCTTTCCATTTTAGCGTGTGTGTCTGGGAATGTGAGATATGCTTGTTTATGTGTAATGTGGTTTGTTTCTGTGGTTTGTGAACACAATGCTGTGGAGCTCTTTAGAAACAGAACATGTCCAGTGTGAGGAGAAGTTGGTAGGATGTACCATAAGCAGTCAGGTCCACGGAGGGGAGTTGGGGGGGTTTCTCTGGCGGGGCTCCTCGGGTGGAGGCCTCTGGGAGGCGCTTTCTCGGGGGAGGAGGGGGCACCACAAACAGGTCTGGTAGGACGTCCCTTGCCCCCTTCTCTGCTACCCCCTCCAACATAGGAGACGCCTGCCCTAAAGAGAGGGAGGGAGGGAGATTCAATACTAAGAAAGCTAAAGCAGTGAAACCTACAGTGTAGGTTATAGTGTTGTTGTAGTGTAACGCTGTGAAGCGAAAAGACTTCAGTCAACACAAATGGCCTCTCTAAAAGGCTTTGTTAAAGTTGAAGACAATGACAGCAGCACCCAATCATGGCAGACACGCTGTTCCTCTACACCACAGTGACAATGATAGTTTAAATACCTTCTCTACTCCTCCCTACTCTTCTCCTCTCTTCCTCCCCCTTTCCTCCTCTACTCCGCCCTACATTCCCCCACTCCTGTTCTCCTCCTCTACTCCGCCCTACATTCCCCCACTCCTGTTCTCCTCCTCTACTCCGCCCTACATTCCCCCTCTCCCGTTCTCCTCTACTCCGCCATACTCTCCCCCTCTTTTCCTCCCCCTTTCCTCCTCTACTCCACCCTACTCTCCTCCTCTCTTCCTCCTCTTTTCCTCCTCTACTCCACCCTACATTACCCCACTCCCGTTCTCCTCCTCTACTCCACCCTACTCTCCTCCTCTCTTCCTCCCCCTTTCCTCCTCATCCACCCTACTCTCCCCCTCTCCTCTCTCTCCCCCTCTGTCCTCCTCAGGACAGAGTTGTTTCTGGCTCTGAGAGGTAGAGAGGTATTTTACCTGCTCTGCTTTTTAGTGTCTGCAGCTTTGCAACAACACCCATTGTCTTACCTGGGGTGTAAGGGATGAGCTGCACTCCTGTGTACTTCATGTTCAGAGTACAAAAGCAGGGTGAACAGAAGATGGAAAGAGAGAGAGAGGAAGAGAGAGAACAGGGGTATCAGGGCGAGAGGTACAGAGAAAGAGAGGGAGAGAGACACTTACTAATGTCAATACCGTTGACTAGGGCCGGTATCAGGGGTGTAGGGGCTGCCGCCCCTGCCTGGTCATCGTAGTCGATTGGTGGGAGCTCAGGTAGGGATTTCATCGGGGTGGGGCTAGGGTTGTGGGGGGGTGGGGGTAGGTCCTCTATGGTGGGCGTGACAGGTCTGGAGGGGACGGGGGTCGTAAGAGGGCTGGGGGGAATGGAGTTAACATTAACATAATAAGAACAATATGGTCATTTATCGGACTCTTTCATCAAAAGCGACTGGGGGATAGTGTTAATGTGTATGTATTGAAGGTATATTGTGTACCTGGCGAGCGTCCTCTTAGCTTTCTCCAGAGCATTGAAGATTATCTCTGAACCTCTTTTTTTTGGTGAACTCATCTCTTCTGCTCGTCCTAGAGCCAACAGGGCCGAGAGTGGCCGTTCCTGGACCCCCACGGGCCTCTCAGGCTGGAGGGACGGGGGTGCGACTGAGGGGTCACCAGCTGGGGGAGGGGGGGTGTGAGAGGGAAGTGGAGAGGCAGAGGTCTCGACTATAACAGCAATATCCACTACTACAGACTCAGGTTCAAGTTCAGCAGCTGGAGGTGTAGGGGGAGGAAGAAGAGAGGGGGTAGGGTCAGGGGGTGGGGATGGGGATGGAGTGGCGATAACAGGTGGAGGTGGGGTGGAGGTAGAGAGTGGAGGTGGGGAGGGGACAGCAGGGAGTATATGGGTTACTGGGGGAGCTGGTATTGGGCTGAATGGGGCCAGAACAGGGGAAGGGGTAGGGCGGACTGATACTGGCAGGGTGGGGGCTGGGATGGTTTCAGCTGGGGTTTTAGGACTGAGGGTTTCAGGGATGTGATCAATGATAGCAGGGTCAGGGATCACTGGGATGGGGTTAGGTGGTGTAACGACTGTAATGGCTTCAGCTGCTGATGCAGGTTTCAGTGTGGGGGGTAACAGGGTAAATACTGGGTTATGAGTCAGCTCCATGGGTAAGGGGGAATCTAGTACTGGGGCAGGTATCGAGGCAGGGGTTAAGTGAACAATGTGTACTGCTGGGGAAGGTGGGATAATGACGGTACGTATAGGTATATCACCAGGGGGGGCTGGGGTTCCGAAGGTGGTTAGAGGCATGAGAGGTTCAGGGTCAGTCAGGCCTGGGCTGGCTATGTCCAGTATGGGGAAAGGAAGAAGCTCAACTCTCCCCTCTTTCCCCTTCTTCCCTGTTTTCACTGACTTCCCGATGCCCAGAAAACCCTTCTTCTTTGTTGTGTTTATGGGCGGTGGTGACATGTCTACCAGCTCAACACTACCCCCCTTAGATCCCCCAGGGGACAGCAGGGACACCTTCTTGTTCTTCATGACCAGGTCTGCTTCTTTCTTCTGTTTCTGGTCCAGCAGATCCGACCTCACCGCTACTTCTACAATATCTTTCCCTCCATTCATCCTTTCATCCGCCTTCTCTTTATCAGCCTTCGCCTCTGCCTTCTTTTTACCTAGTAATTTCACCTTTCCCTCATCCTTGTCTTTGCCCTTCACCTTCTTCTCCTTCTCCTCCTTGACGATGACTCTGGATGCGATGCCACCCGGCCCCTGGAGGGAGGAGAGGAGGGAAGGTCGAGCACCATGCGGTAGGGAGTGTGAGTTGGAGGGTGTGTGTGATGTTGAGCTGAGGGAAGGAAGGCAGTTTGTAGGGCTGTGAGGAGGAGGCAGGACTTTAGGTTTCTCAGGGAGAGCAGATTTGGTCCCGGGCTGCTTCAGCATCAACACTTCCTCATCCTGGAACTTTGCCCTCAAGGACTTGAAGTCCAGAAAGTCTTCTTCCTATCAGACAGAGAAAGGACATTTCAAACTTGTAGTGTATTTGAGGTTTAAAAAGGCTTCTGAAGTTTGAAAATGTCCACTTTTAATTTATTTTGACTTGATTTTGTATCAACCACTACAAAAATGTAATTCATTATAATCCACATAATAATTCACATTTCCTGTTGCTGCAGAATTATTTTCCTGCTGTAGCAAACTGGTTCAGATTAAGATCTTACATCTGTATCTCTCTCTCTTTTCACAGTCTAATTCAACATGAGATAAAACAAACTAAGTGACCGTATCATTATTTTCAAGGTGGGGTGCACAACCCCCAAAGCATCTTCCAGACGCTCTGGCACCAAAACTGCCAAAAGAAACTCATAGCAGCCTAATTCCTTTAGGTGAGAGCCAGGGGGCAATAGAACTATAGGTCAGGGGCCCTGGGCTGTGTGTGTGTGTGTGTGTGTGTGTGTGTGTGTGTGTGTGTGTGTGTGTGTGTGTGTGTGTGTGTGTGTGTGTGTGTGTGTGTGTGTGTGTGTGTGTGTGTGTGTGTGTGTGTGTGTGTGTGTGTGTGTGTGTGTGCGTGCATACGTGACAGACCAGTCACCAGTTGGGCTGCTATACCACATGATGACTCTTCCATCTATCCATCCATATGCATGCACACACACACACACACAGATAAAGACAGATATTTTAAATAAAATCTGAAGTTATTACAAAAAGTGTTGCCCTTACCTGCATTACATAATGTTACATTTAAACAATAAAGCCACACAGCAATAAACGAGAGAGAAGAGCCACCTAATAGATGTTGAGGCAAGCAGAATGGGCATCATGCCAACTCCCCATCGGACTAAAACTATTCATGGTAACGACCTTCATTATGGGTGATTGGGGTTGGTTGTCACGCTTTGTACTCGTCTGTATTTCTCATCACCAGCCTATCTTAGAAGACTCTTTTCAATATTAATAGGAAGTCCGAGGGCTTGGGTTAAAATAGGGACCCATTTTATCCTCCTGTCTTATTTCAACATGGAGTTACCATCGAACACACCTTGTCCACTTGTGACAACCAGCCAAATCACGGGTTGGTTGTCACACAGTATGGGGTTGGTTGTCACAATGTTTGCTACTAGTTTATTCCTTTTGTAACAGGAAATTAAGCAATATAGTATACTTATGCAATAAGGCCCGAGGAGGTTTGGTATATCTCCAATATACCACGGCTTAGGGTTGTTCTTAGGCATGACGCAACATGTTTATAAACTGGTTACCAACATAATTAGAGGAGTAAAAATAAATGTTTTGTCTTACCCGTGGTATACGATCTGATATACCATGGCTGTCAGCCAATCAGCATTCAGGGTTCGAACCACCCAGTTTATAAAGAGGCTTAGAATTCGCCTTTCTTTGATGGAACGATATTCCCAACAAAATTCTACATTTTATGCCTTGAGAACAACATATGACATTTTGAGTAAATTTGTGTGTATGCGTGTGTTTGCACACGCAGGGTGCGTGACAGGGTGTGTGACAGAAAATATATGTTTGTGAGAGAGAGGCAACAAACCCAGATAGCACAGATACCTCGGCCCAACGGATGTATACATGATGCTTCGGGAAGATGCAGTTTAAGACATTGTTTGCCAATTTTCCAGATGTCTCACAGATGTTTGTAGAATAGCTACATTCGAAATGCTACAGATCTACATCGTTTATAGTCGGCAAGGCATCAACATTCTTCCCAATGTCCAATCGCTCTCCACACTACATATACCACCCCACACCATCATTTTTTTAACACTTTGAAACACAAATGCCCCTCACCTCAATGTTTTGTCATGCTGACATTAATTGTCCAGGTGGATGAGTTCTTTCAAAGAATTCACACATTTGAATTTTACAATTATCACACAGCACCCTGTAGATTGGGAGTAATATGCACTATGACAACCAACCCGGTCTCCTCTATACCGGGACGGCGCTGTGTGCGTGCAAGGGAGAGAGAAAATGAGAAGAGACCAGCACTGAAAGTGTAATAACACCAGATAAAAGTATTACCTGGTCCATCGTGCGTAATTCCACCAGGCAGAGAGACAGCTGTGGGTAGCCTTGTTCCACCTCTCTTGTATTTCTCCAGGTGTCAGCTTCTGCCTCTCATTCTGGCCATTTCATGTAGCGTCATTACACCAAGCAGTTACACAAAACAATCAACGCAATAACTCTGAATAACTTTTTCCAGTGGCAACAGTCCAGGAGGCTACCGGTAATGTTACTGTTGTCATCAACTAATAGAGGATTGGGCTAGTCTACATACCTTTACACTCTCTCAGGATGTCTTCATTAGCTTCAGGGATGGATGGTTTCGGTCTCGGAAGAGAGTCAGGTGGAATTATCTCTCTCGCTCTCATATAATTATTCACGCTCACATCGCAGAAACGGTCCGTCCAGCTAAACGGGTCAGCCAGCCAGCGGGTATCGTGGTGTCTGTCGAGAGCGCAAGGCATTTCAACGCAACGTGCATGATGAGCTTTCTGACAGCTTTCATCAAACAAGAATGCCGTCTGACAGGTGTGCGAGTGGTGCCATAGAAGCGCGATTGTTGACAAACCACAATGAAATGCTCATTAAACTTGTTTCCCCCTCCTTTACCAAGGTAGGCTATACACTTTGCTCATATGACACATGTTGGGCAAACAGGTCAATTACAGATGTGATAGCCTACATCCTATTGTGTGTGCCTATTAATATGGCAGTGATACATAATATTTGGTCCTAGAACCATGTTGCCTAAAGCTATATTAAATATTCTAGACCAGTGGTTCCCAAACTTTTTATAGTCCCGTACCCCTTCAAACATTCAACCTCCAGCTGCGTACCCCCTCTAGCACCAGGGTCAGCGCACTCTCAAATGTTAGTTTTTTTGCCATCATTGTAAGCCTGCCACACACGCACTATATGATACATGTATTAAAACTTCTACAGGATCAGTGGGTCCCCCACTGGACGGTTGAGCTAACGTAGGCTAATGCGATTAGCATGAGGTTGTAAGTAACAATAACATTTCACAGGACATAGACATATCTGATATAGGCAGAAAGCTTAAATTCTTGTTAATCTAACTGCACTGTCCAATTTACAGACGGAACACCGATCTTGAAAGGGTTTTATATAATTTTCCACACACAGTCTGTGCCTGTATTTAGTTTTCATGCTAGTGAGGCCAGAGAATCCACTCTACATAGGTACATGGTTGCAAAGGGCATCACTGTCTTAACAGCGCAATTTGCCAAGGGAAAAAACTCTGAGTGCAACACTATCCAGAAATCTGGCAGTGGCTTCTGATTAAATTACATTTTCACAGAACTTTTGACATTGTCCGTAAGCTTGAGTTCATTTGCACACAAAAAATCATGCAATGATGGAAAGACCTGTGTGTTGTCCTTGTTAATGCAGACAGAAAAGAGCTCCAACTTCTTAATCATAGCCTCAGTTTTGTCCCGCACATTGAATATAGTTGCGGAAAGTCCCTGTAATCCTAGATTCAGATCATTCATGCGAGAAAAAACATCACCCAGATAGGCCAGTTGTGTGAGAAACTCATCATCATGCAAGCGGCCAGACAAGTTAAAATTATGGTCAGTAAAGAAAAGTTAAAGTTCGTCTCTCAATTTAAAAAAACGTGTCAATACTTTGCCCCTTGATAACCAGCGCACTTCTGTATGTTGTAAAAGCATTACATGGTCGCTGCCCATATCATTGCATAATGCAGAAAATACACGAGAGTTAGGGGCCTTGCTTTAACAAAGTTAACTATTTTCACTGTAGTGTCCAGAACATCTTTCAAGCTGTCAGGCATTCCCTTGGCAGCAAGAGCCTCTCGATGGATGCTGCAGTGTACCCAAGTGGCGTCAGGAGCAACTGCTTGCACGCGCGTTACCACTCCACTATGTCTCCCTGTCATGGCTTTTGCGCCATCAGTACAGATACCGACACATCTTGACCACCAAAGTCCATTTGATGTCACAAAGCTGTCCAGTACTTTAAAAATATCCTCTCATGTTGTCCTGGTTTCCAGTGGTTTGCAGAAGAGGATGTCTTCCTTAATTGACCCCCCATAAACATAATGAACATATACCAGGAGCTGTGCCAGACCCGCCACATCGGTTGACTCATCCAGCTGTAACGCATAGAATTCACTGGCTTATATGCGAAGCAGTAATTGTTTCAAAACATCTCCTGCCATGTCACTAAGTCCTACACAACAGTACGGGTGTCACGCCCTGACCGTAGATTGCTTTGTATGTTTCTATTTTTAGTTTGGTCAGGGTGTGATGTGGGTGGGTATTCTATGTTGTAGGTCTAGGTTTTCTATTTCTATGTGTTTGGCCTGTTATGGTTCCCAATCAGAGGCAGATGTCTATCGTTGTCTCTGATTGAGAGCCATACTTAGGTAGCCTGTTTTCCCACTTTTTTTTGTGGGTGGTTATTTTCTGGTTAGTGTTTGTTGCACCTGTCAGAACTGTTCGTTGGTGGTTTTGTTGTTTTTGTTCGTGTATTCACCTTGATTAAAAGTTAAGGATACGTACCACGCTGCACTTTGGTCCTCTTCTCCTTCTCCCGACGACTTTCGTTACAACGGGGCTTGCCTGTCCTAGCCACTCGGTAGCTCACCATATAAGACGCTTCTAGACCCTTCTTTATTAATAGTATCTGTTGCTTTTATACATGTCTTACTACTCGAAAATTGTATTAATTCTCGCTCAAAAAACTCCTGTGGTATATTTTTCTAATTGTCATGTTTCGTTTCAAAATGTCTGCGCAAGAGTGAAGGTTTCCCATGAGAGAGTAATGGTTAATGTGATTGGATGTTAATTATTTGACTTGGCTACCTGTATTTGACATTGTGTTGTTATTTCGCTGAACACTAGATAGTTACATTTTATTTTTGGCAGTGAACGAGGCTACTCAGGCGAGAAAAAAACCTCACCCAAATGTATAGCCCCATTGGAAAATATAAATGAACTGTTTGAAAATGTGTGAATCATGTGAATCACATTTTATTTTGCGTACCCCTGGGTGTACGCCTACCCCAGTTTGGGAATAGCTGTTGTAGACAAACAGAGAAAAGGAACACCACTTGGGGAGTCTGTCAGCATTCCAAAGTAGAGAACAGGGGTATTTCAACTGAATTCCAAAGACACAGCCATATAAGAGATGGAAACAAAGATTTAAATGGACATGTAAAAACTTAATAATACATGTTATGTTTCCATAATGATATGGCTATTTAGAGAAACATATGTATGTCATACTGTAGGGTCTACTAAATCATCATTACAGCCATCCTGTCTTGACAGATGTGTTTCAGGCAGGTGAAAGACACACACACACAAACACACACACACTGATCACCCAGACCCAGCTGGCATTGGGATGTGTTTAATAGTAACAGTAATACATGGTGGAGACGTAAATCAACAGAAAATAAATAAGTATTCTAAAAATCCACTGTAGAATGCTATCGTATTCATCAAGATAAAAATAATGTGTCAATTTACATTAAGAAAACGTTATCTGCGGTAAGCATAAAATATGTCTAGAAATATTATGTAATCAAACAGCATGTTTCCCTTTTACTCCACTTCCTAATTTTCTTCTTCTTCGTCTTTTTCTATTGTCCAAACAGTTATTCAAGGTGTCAGTCCAGATGAGTCTAATTACACATAGACTTTTGCCATAAAATAGGGAGTCATTGGCATCAGAGTTGATATAGTACTAGCAGTAGCACAGACAGACAGGTTAGAGGTTGATGACAGCCAGCTGTGAGTGTCTGGTGGGGTTGTGATGATGGGTAAGGGTCCTATCACTCAGACTGAGGGATGATATGAAGCATGGAGGTGGTGATAGGATGACTGTAAGAGGTTACAGGGTACATCAGTGGGAACGTGTTATTGGCACATGGATATTGATAAACATGGATATTGATAAACATGGATTTTGATGAACAGATATTGATAAACATGGATTTTGATAAACATATTTTGATAAACAGATATTGATAAACATGGATGTTGCTAAACATGGATGTTGCTAAACATGGATGTTGATCAACATGGATGTTGATAAGCATGGATTTTGATAAACATGGCTGTTGATAAGCATGGATATTGATAATAAAGGGTTGCAGTATAGACAAGGGCTGTGTTAGGGAAATACACTTATAGGATCATAGACAGAACAACAGAGGTTGAGAGAGCAACAGAAACCTAGACAGACATGTTGGTATTGCTTGATACCTTCTGGTTGCATAACTGAAGCCTGCCTATTTTATGGCACAAAAGTCTGTGGACAGAATGATCATTGTTATTATAATTTACAAAATTAGTTTGGCAAATCGACAATCAGCTCTCTTAAAGCCTTGTGACTGTATAACTCCAGGAGAGCTGACTCCAGCGGCTTGATTGACTTATAAAATAAACATTTCCGTTTGTCTGTTTTAATCCATATTGTACAAAAGCTATTATAGAGAATGAGCAATTCATTCACAGAATCAGTTAGTTTGGCAACATACATCCAAAGTCCGGCACTATCCGATAGTTTGGCAATGTTCGTTCATGCCAGGCGATGCCTGTTAGGTTGGCAACATCCGTGCCTCAGTGTCCATTCACTTTGAAGCCTTCCCATTCCCTCTGAGAAGAGACATTTGGAAAAACACTGTGTGTGTGAGCAGCTCCCAGAGAGTCTGTTTCTGCATAGTGATCCAGCAGACACTCACATAAAGGCGAAACACCCAAACAGTCAATCAGATGTCAAGATCCCAATAAACCGGCCAATCAGAAATAAGGATCTCAGCATACCAGTCCATACCAGGATCCACTTGCTGCAGACACTAATTCTGTCCATGTCTGATACCGATGTGTGTGTGTTGGGAAAGGAGACGACGCTTGGCCCAGTCACCCTTTGGCAGCATAGTCTCTAGCAATGTTTGATGGAGAGAAAGAGAGAATGAAAGACGAGTAGAGGGGGTAGACGGAGCGTTCCATCCTTTGTAAGAGGGGATGCCAGGCTGCTGCTTGAGATGAGTAACACATACACACACACACACACACACACAGACACACACACACACACACACACACAGACACACACACACACACACACACACACACACACACACACACACACACACACACACACACACACACACACACACACACACACACACACACACACACACACACACACACACACACACACACACACACACACACATAGCCCAGGGCCCCTGACCTATAGTTCTATTGCCCCCTGGCTCTCACCTAAAGGAATTAGGCTGCTATGAGTTTCTTTTGGCAGTTTTGGTGCCAGAGCGTCTGGAAGATGCTTTGGGGGTTGTGCACCCCACCTTGAAAATAATGATACGGTCACTTAGTTTGTTTTATCTCATGTTGAATTAGACTGTGAAAAGAGAGAGAGATACAGATGTAAGATCTTAATCTGAGCCAGTTTGCTACAGCATGAATATAATCCTGCAGCAACAGGAAATGTGAATTATTATGTTGATTATAATTAATGACATTTTTGTAGAGGTTGATACATTTTTCGTGAGGGAAAAATCAAGTCAAAATTCAAAGTGGAAATCACAAACTTCAGAAGCCTTTTTAAACCTCAAATACACTACAAGTTTAAAATGCCCTGCACTGAAGGAATGTTCTCCTGCAACAGGGTGATCCTACATCTGTAGAGTGGGCTCAATGATAACCTGTGATTTGAAATTCTATTAATATCCTTTAGTCTTTTTCAGGTATGAGGTACCTGTTTCCAACCCATCTCTCCCCCCTCCCCTCCTTTCTCTGTCTGATAGGAAGAAGACTCTCTGGACAAAGTTCCAGGATGAGGATGTTCTGCTGCTGAAGCAGCCCGGGACCAAACCTGCTCTCCCTGAGAAACCTAAAGTCCTGCCTCCTCCTCACAGCCCTACAAACTCCAACTCACACTGGAGGGTGTGTGTAGCTTGAACCTCCCTCCTCTCCTCCCTCCAGGGGCCGGGTGGCATCGCATCCAGAGTCATCGTCAAGGAGGAGAAGAAGGTGAAGGGCAAAGACAAGGATGAGGGGAAGGTGAAATTACTAGGTAAAAAGAAGGCAGGGGCGAAGGCTGATAAAGAGAACACACACATGGGGTTGGTTGGTCAGCGTTGGTAGGTCAGTCCAGTGTTCAGTCTCTTTATTTCCTCCCTTTGTTGATCTGGGCATAGAGAGGATCCTTCCCCTGCAGACAGAGATCCTTCACCTAGGCAGACAGAGAGGAGACACAGTTAGCATGTTCGTATTTGCATGACCCACTGGGACTGAACACAGGTCAGCTACTCCCGAGACTCACAGACCCTTTCTCCAGCTGCAACACATGCAGTTCCTATTGTCAACACCAGATAACAGTAGCACCCTGCTGCAGACAGAGATATCAGCCATAGTGCAGAGGCTGAGGGTATTGTTGCATAGAGAGTGTGTAGCCCAATCCCAAATGGACCCCTAAACCCTACACCCTATGCACTTGTGAAGATCTGAGAGGATTTTATTGGTCTAAGCAATATGGTGAAACTTCCACCTAGCTTATTAGAGGGCAAGTTGAAGCTACTACACCTGTCAAATTATCTCCACAAGTACGTAGGGCGTAGGGTTTAGGGGTCCATTTGGGATTGGGCCCTCGTTTGTGTGTGTTCTCTCTCTCCCAAGCACCTCAGCCTGTCAGATCCTAACTTTGAACAATGGATCTATCACTGTCGGAGTGTGTGTGTGCACGTGCATGTGTGTGTCTGACACACTGCTGTCTGCCTTCCTCCTACAGCAGTGTGTGAGTATCTGTGGAAACATATCACAGCAGGTTTGATGGAGATGTCCACAGACTACAACAGTCAGAACAGGCCTGTGTTATTATCATACACATTATTACACTGCAGTCAGCCTGTCAGCAGGGAGTTACATAGGTTCACTCTGACACGTGATTGGCTGACTGGTCCAGCACTTCCATATCTGACTCCTAAGTGGAATGACCATATTTGAGAATTCTATTGTATGCAGATGGAACCTTTGAGTGTGTGAGTCAAATACATGTACATTTGCGTGTATGTCAGTATGTGGCCGAGTGATTAGACCACAAACATACCTCTGGCCTCTCTCCTTCTACTCCCCCCCTCTGGCTCCTCAGTGATTGGGTTTAGGGTTCTTCCTAAATATAAACTAATGCTAATTCATATCACCCAGTTATTAGTGGTGGCAGCCCAGTATTACTGATAAAACCACTGACATTACATATTTCCCTGTGTGTGGGCCTGACTGACACCACCTATCATTACACCCACACTATAAGAAGTGTGTCAGCTTTTAATCTACTGACTACAATATGGACTACTGCCAACCACAAGTCTGTGTGTGTGTGTGTGTGTGTGTGTGTGTGTGTGTGTGTGTGTGTGTGTGTGTGTGTGTGTGTGTGTGTGTGTGTGTGTGTGTGTGTGTGTGTGTGTGTGTGTGTGTGTGTGTGTGTGTGTGTGTGTGTGTGTGTGTGTGTGTGTTTGATAAAGGGAAGCCACTGCCATAGGAGAAAAGTCTCTACAATACAACACTGACTATCTCCAACCCTGAACTGCAGTCCAGAACATATACATTTGACATCATATTACATTTGACATCACATAACATCATGTACAGTACAGTATATACACTGAGTGTACAAAACATTAAGGACACCTTCCTAATATTGAGTTCCAACCCCCCTTTGCGCTCATAACAGCCTCAATTCGTTGGTGCATGGACTCCACAAGGTGTCGAAAGAGTTCCACAGGGATGCTGGGTGGTGGACCATTCTTGATACACGCAAGAAACCTTTGAGTGTGAAAAACCCAGCAGCATTGCAGTTCTTGACACAAACCGGTGCGCCTGGCACCTACTACCATACCCCATTCAAAGGCACTTAAAGGCACTTGCCTTCTGAATGGCACACATACACAATCCATGTCTCAATTGTCTCAAGGCTTAAAAATCCTTCTTTAACCCGTCTCCTCCCCTTTCATCTACACTGATTGAAGTGGATTTAACAAGTGACATCAATAAGGGATCATAGCGTTCACCTGGATTCACCTGGTCAGTCTATGTCATGGAAAGAGCAGGTGTCCTTATTGTTTTTTACACTCAGTGTACATTGAACATCAAGATGTAGAAAATGCATCCGAGACAAACAAAATGACATCATGACAGCGTGCCCATGCATGGTGAGTTTTAAACACACACACATCCTTTATTGAGATACTCACACACCTCTGGTGGCTACAGGGAGAGAGAACACAGACACAACAAGACGCAACACACACAACAAGCACACACACAGACGCAGAAGCACACACATGCGCAGTTGGATAATCACACAACCCAACCACAGGCAGTCAGACACATCATGCTATCATCAGAGGATGCAGCAGACAGGATAAGTGAGAGGACAAGAAAAAGGGAAGGCTGGAGAGAAAGAGAGAGACAGAATAGAGAGGGTGAACAGAAGATCAGTAAAGGTAAGGTGTGTGTGGAGAAGGCAGGCTTACAGAAAGCAAAGGAAGGAGGGAGGAGAAGGAGGAGAGGAAGGTTGGATAGATACCTACCCAGCACCCAGCCAGCGTCTATCTAGCTGTTGGCAGGTGGACTGATTTGGGCTGGACTAGAAACTGCTGTCTCACTGGGACAAGGAGACCCAGACCCACACGCCTGGAGAGGAGAGGAGAGGAGAGGAGAGGAGAGGAGAGGAGAGGAGAGGAGAGGAGAGGAGAGGAGAGGAGAGGAGAGGAGAAGGAAGGAAGGAAGGAAGGAAGGAAGGAAGGAAGGAAGGAAGGAGAGAAAGAGGGAGAAGAGAAGGAAGGAGATGAGAAGGAAGGAGAAGAGAAGGAAGGAGAAGAGAAGGAAGGAGAAGAGAAGGAAGGAGAAGAGAAGGAAGAAAGAAGAGCAAGAAAGTAAGGGAATATAGAAAAAGATAAATAGTTGTAGTTGAAAGCAGGATATGAAAAGAGGAGATTATAGGCAGGGACAGAGCAGCAATGTACTAAAGGAGAGAAAGGACACACGCACACACTGAGGACTTATAAAAACTTTTTTTAGAGTGCACTCTATTGATCCCTGAAACGCTCTTTACACCTCCCTCACCACAGAGAGAGTGGGAGGATGTTTCTCTCTCTTGCTCTCCTTCTCTCTATACAGGCCTGTTTCATTAGGTTGCGTAAAGCGTAATGTTGACTGTTGCTGTCGAGAGCACTCAACTGACATCTCTAATGCTGAGAATGCCCTACTTTCTCTCTCTCTCTGGCTCTCTCTCTCTTTTTCTTTCCCTTTCACTAATTCAGGTTTTGTTCCATAACAACAGGAATATGAGCTCCACTGGCTCAGCTGAGTCACACTTCTTTCAGAGAGAGAGAGAGAGGGGTGGGGGGCAGGGGGAGAGAGAAGATAGAGTACTTGGGAATTGACTGACTGGCATACAGAATCAATGGTAGAAAGCATCGTTTCCAATTCCGTTTTTTTTTTACCATTGTCGGGTTTGTGACCCCAGTGCTTTCCCATTCCGCTCTCTCTATGTATCTGTCTCACTGCACTGTTTCTGTACCTATCATTCTGTCTCTCCCTCCCTCTCTTTCTCTCTCATTCACTCTCTCTCACTGTCATTCTCTCTTTCACTCTGTCTCACACTTTCTCATTCTCTCTCGCTTTCTCTCCTTCTATCCCGCTCTTGAATCCAGGTATATAATAAATATGAATTGCCCTAGAAAAGACCCTAGTTCATCAGCTGAATAATAACAGGGTGCTATAGAGCAAGTGATGTATGGAGCTACCTGCTAACATTAACAACAGCTTAATGATCTATCTGACACCTCCAGCAGCTCATTTAACACTTTACTGTCCACACACACACACACACACGCACACACACACACACACACACACACACACACACACACACACACACACACACACACACACACACACACACACACACACACACACACACACACACACACACACACACACACACACACACACACACACACACACACACACACACACACACACACAGGCCAGCCACGAGAGTAGCCAATCACAGAGAGTGATTACCTAGTGCATAGTGCTGATTCACAGCCTATTCATCAACAGATCTCATTTCACACCCACACTCACACACACACACACACAAGTACTCACAGCATCCTCCTCTCCACTTCGACTGGGGCTGCCCTCGACCTCACCGAACGAGTCATCTGTGGAGGGGTCGGTGGCGTCTGTGGGGGGGTCACTGATGTGGTCAATGTGGTCACTAACGTGAGACGCCGCCGATTTAGATGGAGAACTCTGTCTGGGGGCCGGTGTCGGAGCTGGGGGAGGAGAGGGGGGAGGGGAGGAGAGGGGGGAGGAGAGGGGGGAGGGGTGGAGAGAGAGAGATGGAAGTACAGAGATTCAGCATTCTTCTTGAGTTGAAATCAGATAAAATACCTTCCCAGCAACTGTCTCTCTGTAGCTTTATTGATGATGATGACAAATTACAATGAATTAAATGAGATACAGAAAATCAAAAAGACAGGGAGTTGAGGCAAAAATGGAGGTAGAGCGGTATGAGGGGTGAAGGGAGGAGAGAACTTCCAAACAGAGAGTAATTTCACTATTAACACAAATCAAATAGCCATGAGTGTATACATACGTGAGTTAGTGGAGGGAGTGGTGGAGGTGACAGGAGTGAGGTTGAGCTGAGAGATGTCAAAGTCCTCACAGTCGTCTGTATCGGTGGCAGTCCCCACATGGCTGAAATAGGAGCTGAAGGCCTCCGAGGTCCCAGCTAGACAGGGGTGCTGGTCCCCCATCTTAGCAGGCATGGCAGGGGGCTTCACTAGCTGGAAGTCCTTAAACATCTCCTACAGAGAGAGCAGAAGATGTTAAAGACACACTGTAACATTTTGGCCAATAAAAAGCGACAGTATTGTATAGAGTTTTTGTGTCTTGGCCAGGCCATTACTATCAATGTGGATTGGTTCTCCATTGACTTGCTTGGTAAATAGAATATAGAAATAAAATCAATAGAATACATTCTCCTACCTTGCTCATCTTCTGCCGCTGCCTCTCTGCATGCTGTGGACTTGAGGCTGATGAGGGGGTGGGGTTAGAGGCAGCGCTGGCAGATGATAGGCTATCACAGGGTTGATTGACAGGGAGGAACATGGCAGGCATGGCAGGCAGAGATCCTGGCTGGGCTGGGAGGTAGGCTGTAGCAGGGAACCCTAGATGTAGGACAATACACTTTACTGTGTGTGTGTGTGTGTGTGTGTGTGTGTGTGTGTGTGTGTGTGTGTGTGTGTGTGTGTGTGTGTGTGTGTGTGTGTGTGTGTGTGTGTGTGTGTGTGTGTGTGTGTGTGTGTGTGTGTGTGTGTGTGTGAGAGAGAGCGAGCATGCGCACGTTAGTTCATCCCTGTGTGTGTGCGTGCATACATACATACATACATGTTTGTGTCTGTGTGTATATACCCGCTCCCGTCATGGCGGCCCACTGCTGCTGTGTAGCAGGGAAGAGGTTGGCCTGGCCCCAGATGAGAGGCTGGCCTCCAGGCAGGACCTGGGCTACAGGGAGGGACTGACCCAGGGGGGACTGGACCCCAAACAGAGGACCTGCCTGGGCAGCAAAAGCCTGCTGCGACCACACCTGACCTGGAGGTACCGCTCCCATCGCCACATAACCTGGACAGAGAGAGGAGACGAGCGAGTTATACACATGCACATACACATACATATAAACACAGAGTACCCCATTTACCACTGCAATACAGTGATCTACTTTAGCCTGTAGTTAATATTGTGTCTTAATGGTCCTACTGAACTATGGTCATTATGTCCACAATGAGCCTCAGTCAGTATCATGCATAGATTTATTCAGACAGTCCCAGACTCATAGAACTACACAGACTCATTATAACTCTGACTCATCTCTTCTCAGAGCTGCTTGTTCCAACTCTGCTGAAAAAAGGAAAGGAGAGATGAGTTCCTACCTGAGGGTACAGAGGCGGGGTTGAAGGGGTTGAAGAGTTCTGTGAGGGGCTGCAGGCCCAAAGACGGGTCCAGGGTGTTGGCTGGAGAGGCAGGGGTCTAGGGGAGGAGATGGGAGGGAAAGAGAGAGGAACAGGTTAAAACCACTTTACCCCCACAGGGGAGCCAAAACAATAACATGATTCCTCCGTCAGCTAAACTAGGTCAAAGGTCATGAGAGAGAGGGGAGGAGGAGGGGGGGGGGGTGTACTCACCGAGGGAGAGTAGATGTCCGGGAGTGTGGAGATGTCTCCGAAAAGCTCTAATTGGTTGATATTCTGCCAATCAGAAAGAGAGTTCACAGCCGTCAGTTGTCATGGCTACAATATCAACGTACAGCATTTCATGTCCCAACACACATGCAACACCTTTCACGAAAAGACAGCACACGCAACATGCCTCACACAACCTGGTACCTACCTCTGTTTGGCACAGTGACACCATCAAACAGCGCCACAGGGAGACGGACGGGGACGCGTTAGCTGATGATGTCATGGAGTAATATGATTGGTGGAGGTGACATACCAACCCGATTCAAGTTACTCTGAACTCTCAATATGCTCTCATATCTTTCCATATGTACACCTCTCTTTCTTCAAAATCCCTCTGTTTCATATCTCTTTTAAAAATGTCTCATTCTTTGACATCAGTCTATTTCTAACATTAAGGTCTTTATCCCTGTGGTGACTGGAGAAAAAAGGAGTCTATTTTTAGTTAAAGATGTGAGGCTTTACATGGTCAGAGATTAGCATAAATCAAAGATAGGCCTAATCAGAGCCCTCTATAGAGATACATATAGCTTCAGAATATTGCTGTATAGGGCGCTGGGGATAATGTCTGCACAGATAACAACGCTTCTTAGAATATCTGCCTTCTGGCTCCTCTAGTTAAACTGATAGGTCACACATAGACCATGACGCTCTTATTATATTCTAAAGCTTAAAGTGTGTGTGTGTGTGTGTGTGTGTGTGTGTGTGTGTGTGTGTGTGTGTGTGTGTGTGTGTGTGTGTGTGTGTGTGTGTGTGTGTGTGTGTGTGTGTGTGTGTGTGTGTGTGTGTGTGTGTGTGTGTGTGTGTGTGTGTGTGTGTGTGTGTGTGTGTGTGTGTGCATGCATGTGTGTTCTACTTCTATCTATCAGATAATGGATCAGAGAGCGTGTCGTTTCTAGCCATACAGATGAGTGGAGTATCTGTGCTGTTAGTGAGAGAGGCGGAGAGAGGAGGAGTTAAGTACACTACTATTACTGACTGAGGGAGATCCTGTATATACTGTACACTGATGCTATTCTGTCTTTCTTTTAACTCTGAACCTACTGACACCTATGATATTGTTAGTCTGAATCTCCCAGAGCTGAGGGAGGGTCACTGGCCTCTGTGGTCAGTGTGGTCACTGTAGTGTGTTACTAATGTGACTGTGTGATCACTTTGTGTGAGTGGGACTGCATCCAAAATTGCACCCTATTCCCAATATAGTGCACTACTTTTGTCCAGAGCCCTATAGCACCTGGTCAACAGTAGTGCACTAAATAGGAAATAGGGTGCCATTTGTGACGTAGTTGGGTCATTACTGAGCTGAGTATATCCTCTGTGTTATTAATGAGCTTTGAGAGGAGTGAGTCAGATCCTCTCTGTTGGACATGACCAAAGCTTGACCCATCACCTCCTACCATCCCGCCATCCCTCTCACCTCCTCCCATCCCTCCATCCCATTCTCTCTGACCTGACCACCTCCCTCTCTCCCCATCTTCTCTGTCTCTCTGATGTCTATTTGACATTCATTGCAGCTCTAAAGACCCTCCTCTCTCCCTGCCTCTCTCCCCCTCTCTTCCTCTCTCTCTTTCCATGTCTCTCTACCCCCCCCCCCCCCCCCACACTTTATCTTAAATAAAGATAACTTTCAGTGAGTGTGGCCTTTTCTCATCTATCATTTGTATTGCCCTTATAACCCTGTCAGGCTGCACCAAGAGGTTTATGAAGACTAGAGTTGAGCAGGTCAGTACTACACAGTGCACCTTACCTGTGGTAATACAGGTAATACACTGATACACTGTCCATATCCATGGGATATATCAGTGAGTGGCTCTCCACTGGCTGCTGCTGCTGCTTCTCATGATGATGTTGTTGGTGAAGATGTTGTTTGTGATGATGATGTTGTTGGTGATGATGTTGTTTGTGATGATGATGTTGTTGGTGATGATGTTGTTGTCGGTGATGTTGTTGTTGGTGATGATGTTGACTGTGGTGATGATCTTGTTGTTGATGATGTTGTTGTTGCTGGTGATGATGATGCTGGTGATGATGATGTTGTTGGTGATGATGGTGTTGGTGATGATGATGGATGATGATGATCGTGTTGATGATGATGGATGATGATGTTATTGATGATGATAGATGATTATGATTGTGTTGATGATGATGGATGATGATATATGATTGTGTTGATAATGATGGATGATGACGAATGTGTTGATGATGATGGATGATGATGATTGTGATGATGATGATGGATGATGATGATTGTGATGATGATGATGATGATGATGATGATGATTGTGTTGATGATGATGGATGATGTTACTGATGATGATGTTGTTGTTTGTGATGATGTTGTTGTTGATGATGGTGATGTTGTTGTTGGTGATGTTTTGTTGTTGGTGGTGATGATGATGATGTTGTTGGTGATGATGATGAAGTTGGTGATGATGATGGTGGTGTTGGTGGTGATGATGGATGATGATGATGTTGGTGGTGATGATGATGATGATGGTGATCATGGATGATGATGATGATGTTGTTTGTGATGATGATGTTGTTGGTGATGATGATGTTGTTGGTGATGATGTTGTTGATGATGTTGTTGTTGGTGTTGATGATGTTGATGATGATGTTGTTGTTGGTGATGATGGTGTTGTTGGTGATGATGGTGTTGGGGATGTTGGTGATGTTGTTGGTGACAATGTTATTGGTGATGGTCAATATAATAGCGTTGTTGTTGGTGATGATGTTGTTGTTGGTGATGATGATGTTGGGGATGTTGTTGGTGAAATTGTTGTTGCTGATGTTGTTGTTGCTGATGATGATGTTGTTGTTGTTGCGGATGATGTTGGTGGCGATGATGTTGGTGGTGATGATTTTGTTGTTGATTATGTTGTTGTTGGTGATGATGATGTTGTTGGTGATGATGATGTTGGTGATGATGTTGTTGGTGATGATGTTGTTGGTGATGATGATGTTGTTTGCGATGATGATGCTGTTGGTGATTATGTTGTTTGTGATGATGATGTTGTTGGCGATGATGTTGTTGTTGTTGGTGATGATGTTGTCTGTGGTGATGATCTTGTTGTTGATGATGTTGTTGTTGTTGATGATGTTGTTGGTAATGGTGATGATTTTGTTGATGATGTTGTTGTTGTTGATGATTATGTTGTTGGTGAGCATGAGGTTGTTGGTGAGGATGATGTTGGTGGCGATGATGTTGGTGGCAATGATGTTGTTGATTATGTTCTTGTTGGTGATGATGATGATGTTGTTGGTGATGATGTTGTTGTTGGAGAGGATGATGTTGTTGTTGGAGAGGATGATGTTGTTGTTGATGATGATGTTGGTGAGGATGTTGTAGGTGGTGATGTTGTTGGTGATGATGATGATGATGATTGTGTTGATGATGATGGATGATGTTGATGATTGTGTTGATGATGATGATGGATGATGATGATTGTGTTGATGATGATGGATGATGATGATTGTGTTGATGATGATGATGATTGTATTGATGATGATGGATGATGATGATTGTGTTGATGATGATGGATGATGATGATTGTGTTGATGATGATGATGATGATTGCGTTGATGATGATGTTGTTGTTGGTGGTGTTGGTGGTGAAGATGGATGATGATGATGTTGGTGGTGGTGATCATGGATGATGATGATGTTGATTGGAATGATGATGTTGTTGGTGATGATGATGTTGTTGGTGATGATGATGTTGTTGATGATGTTAATGATGATGTTGTTGTTGGTGATGATGGTGTTGGGGTTGTTGGTGATGTTGTTGGTGACAATGTTATTGGTGATGGTCAATATAATAGCTTTGTTGTTGGTGATGATGTTGTTGTTGGTGATGATGATGATGTTGTGGATGTTGTTGGTGAAATTGTTGTTGCTGATGTTGTTGTTGCTGATGATGATGTTGTTGTTGTTGCAGATGATGTTGGTGGTGATGATTTTGTTGTTGATTATGTTGTTTGCGATGATGATGTTGTTGTCGGTGATGTTGTTGTTGGTGATGTTGTCTGTGGTGATGATCTTGTTGTTGATGATGTTGTTGTTGTTGATGATGTTGTTGGTAATGGTGATGATTTTGTTGATGATAATGTTGTTGGTGAGCATGAGGTTGTTGGTGAAGATGATGTTGGTGGTGATGATGTTGGTGGCAATGATGTTGTTGATTATGTTGTTGTTGGTGATGATGATGATGATGTTGTTGTCGGTGATGTTGTTGTTGGTGATGATGTTTGTCTGTGGTGATGATCTTATTGTTGATGATGTTGTTGTTGTTGATGATGTTGTTGTTGTTGATGATTATGTTGTTGGTGAGTATGATGTTGTTGTTGGTGATGATGTTGTTGTTGGAGAGGATGATGTTGTTGATGATGATGTTGGTGAGGATGTTGTAGGTGGTGGTGATGTTGTTGGTGATGATGTTGTTGGTGATGATGATGTTGTTTGCGATGATGATGTTGTTGGTGATGATGTTGTTGTTGGTGATGATGTTGTCTGTGGTGATGATCTTGTTGTTGATGATGTTGTTGTTGTTGATGATGTTGTTGGTAATGGTGATGATTTTGTTGATGATTATGTTGTTGGTGAGCATGAGGTTGTTGGTGAAGATGATGTTGGTGGCGATGATGTTGGTGGCAATGATGTTGTTGATTATGTTGTTGTTGGTGATGATGATGATGTTGTTGGTGATGATGATGTTGTTTGTGATTATGTTGTTTGTGATGATGTTGTTGGTGATGATGTTGTTGTCGGTGCTGTTGTTGTTGGTGATGATGTTTGTCTGTGGTGATGATCTTGTTGTTGATGATGTTGTTGTTGTTGTTGATGATGTTGTTGTTGGTAATGGTGTTGATTTTGTTGATGATGTTGTTGTTGTTGTTGATGATTATGTTGTTGGTGAGTATGATGTTGTTGTTGGAGAGGATGATGTTGTTGTTGATGATGATGTTGGTGAGGATGTTGTAGGTGGTGATGTTGTTGGTGATGATGTTGTTGGTGATGGTGATGATGATGATGATGATTGTGTTGATGATGATGGATGATGTCGATGATTGTGTTGATGATGATGGATGACGATGATGATTGTGTTGATGATGATGGATGATGATGATTGTGTTGATGATGATGGCGATTGTATTGATAATGATGGATGATGATGGTGGATGATGATGATTGTGTTGATGATGATGATGATGATTGCGTTGATGATGATGTTGTTGTTGGTGATGATGGTGGTGTTGGTGGTGAAGATTGATGATGATGATGTTGGTGGTGGTGATCATGGATGATGATGATGTTGTTTGGAATGATGATGTTGTTGGTGATGATGATGTTGTTGGTGTTGATGATTATGAAGTTGTTGGTGATGTTGTTGGTGACAATGTTGTTGGTGATGGTCAATATAATAGCGTTGTTGGTGGTGATGTTGTTGTTGGTGATGAAGATGTTGATGTTGTTGGTGAAATTGTTGTTGGTGATGTTGTTGTTGCTGATGATGATGTTGTTGTTGTTGCTGATGATGTTGGAGCGGTGATGTTGTTGGTGAGGAAGTTGTTGGTGATGTTGTTGTTGGTGATGTTGTTGGTGAGGATGTTGTTGGTGAAATTGTTGTTGGTGATGTTGTTGTTGACGATGATGATGTTGTTGTTGTTGCTGATGATGTTGTAGGTGGTGAAGTTGTTGGTGATGATGTTGTTGGTGATGATGATGATGTTGTTGTTGGTGATGATGATGTTGATGATGATGTTGTTGGTGATGTTGTTGTTGCTGATGATGATGTTGTTGTTGTTGCTGATGATGTTGGAGCGATGATGTTGGTGGCGATGATGTTGTTGATGAGGATGTTGTAGGTGGTGAAGTTGTTGGTGATGATGTTGTTGGTGATGATGATGATGATGTTGTTGGTGTTGATGATGTTGTTGATGTAGTTGGTGATGATGATGTTGGTGAGGATATTGTAGGTGGTGATGTTGTTGGTGAAGATGTTGTTATTGATGATGATGATGATGATTGTGTTGATGATGATGGATGATGATGATTGTGTTGATGATGATGATAATGATGTTATTGATGATGATGTTGTTGTTGGTGATGATGATGATGATGATGCTGTTGGTGATGATGATGATGATTGTGTTGATGATGATGGATGATGTCGATGATTGTGTTGATGATGATGGATGACGATGATGATTGTGTTGATGATGATGGATGATGATGATTGTGTTGATGATGATGGCGATTGTATTGATAATGATGGATGATGATGGTGGATGATGATGATTGTGTTGATGATGATGATGATTGCGTTGATGATGATGTTGTTGTTGGTGATGATGGTGGTGTTGGTGGTGAAGATTGATGATGATGATGTTGGTGGTGGTGATCATGGATGATGATGATGTTGTTTGGAATGATGATGTTGTTGGTGATGATGATGTTGTTGGTGTTGATGATTATGAAGTTGTTGGTGATGTTGTTGGTGACAATGTTGTTGGTGATGGTCAATATAATAGCGTTGTTGGTGGTGATGTTGTTGTTGGTGATGAAGATGTTGATGTTGTTGGTGAAATTGTTGTTGGTGATGTTGTTGTTGCTGATGATGATGTTGTTGTTGTTGCTGATGATGTTGGAGCGGTGATGTTGTTGGTGAGGATGTTGTTGGTGATGTTGTTGTTGGTGATGTTGTTGGTGAGGATGTTGTTGGTGAAATTGTTGTTGGTGATGTTGTTGATGATGATGATGTTGTTGTTGTTGTTGCTGATGATGTTGTAGGTGGTGAAGTTGTTGGTGATGATGTTGTTGGTGATGATGTTGTTGTTGGTGATGATGATGTTGATGATGTTGTTGGTGATGATGATGTTGTTGACGATGATGATATTGGCGATGATGATGTTGTTGGTGATGATGATGTTATTGGTGGTGATGATGTTGTTGTTGTTATTGGTGGTGATGATGTTGTTGTTGATGATGATGTCGTTGGTGATGATGCCGTTGGTGATGATGTTGTTGTTGGTGATAATGTTGATGTTGGTGATGATGTTGTTGGCGATTATGTTGTTTGTGATGTTGGTGATGTTGTTGGTGAAACTGTTGTTGGTGGTGATGATGTTGTTGGTGATGAATATAATGATGTTGTTGGTGATGTTGGTGATGATGAATATAATGACGTTGTTGGTGATGATGATGTTGGTGATGATGTTGTTAATGATGATGTTGTTGTTGCCGATGATGTTGCTGATGATGGTGGTGATGGTGTTGTTGGAGATGTTGGTGATGATGTTGTTGATGATGGATGATGAGATGATGATGTTGGTGATGTTGTTGGTGATGCTGATATTGTTGTTGGTGATGATGATGTTGTTGGTGATGATTATGATGTTGGTGGTGAAAATGATGATGTTGTTGGTGGTGATGATGTTGTTGTTTTTGATGATGATGATGTTGTTGGTGGTGATGATGTTGTTGGTGATGATGTTGGTGATGTTGATGATGCTGGTGGTGATGATGATGTTGTTGTTGGTGATGATGATGTTGTTGTTGGTGATGATGTTGATGTTGATGATGTTGTTGGTGATGATGATGGATGCTGGTGGTGATGATGATGTTTATGGATGTTGGTGATGATGATGATGGACGTTGGTGATGATGATGTTGGTGATGTTGATGATGATGTTGTTGATGATGATGTTGTTGGTGATGATGACAATGTCGGTGATGATGAAAGTGTTGGTGATGATGTTGGCGATGTTGATTTTGTTGTTGGTGATGATGTTGTTGGTGATGATGATGTTGTTGGTGATGATGATGTTGTTGGTGATGATGTTGTTGGTGGTGATGATGTTGTTGGTGGTGATGATGTTGTTTTTGGTGTTGTTGTTGGTGATATTGTTGTTGTTGGTGATGATCATGATGATGGATGATGTTGTTGGTGATGATGTTGTTGTTGATTATGTTGAAGATTATATTTTGTTGATGATGTTGTTTTTGTTGATGATGTTGTTGTTGATAATGATGTTGTGTTTGTTGATGATGGATGATGTTGGTGATGATGATGATGTTGGTGATGATGATGATGATGTTATTATGTGATGATGATGTTGTTGGTGATGATGATGACCATTCAGCCACATGGACGGAGGATAGGATAGAAACAGACATGATGTATCATACACTCAAACAAATACAGACATATGGAGACAGGGTAGTCACTTTACCCCTATCTACATGTACATATTACCTCAACTAACATGTAGCCCCTCAATTGACTCGGTACCCCCTTTATATAGCCACGCATGCACGCACACACTCCTCATTACACAGATTCCTGCCCTCCTCTTCCATCCATCTCACTCTCTCTCTGCCCATCCCTTTCTCCTCATCACTGCGACAACCACCTTTCAATTATTGGTCTCTGAGGAAACAGTAATTAGCATGGGCATGGTTTTGCATACGATTAATGCAGCCCCCTTAATTAACACCCACCTCCCTGAGCTCCTGTCTCACTGAACACACACACACACACACACACGCACATGGATGCACGCACGCACACGCACACTAGCCTACTTGTCCTTCATTGCCAGATGACAATAGGCTGACCTCTGTTGAATCAACAGACTGTGTAAACTCACACAGGGTCAAGGACTCCGGAGATTGAAGTAGTACTTCTCTGTTTTATGTGTGTGTGTGTGAGAGAGAGAGTGAGTGTGTGTGTGTGTGTTATGTGTGTGTATGGCTGTGTGTTATTAGTTTATTATTGGTTAATAGCATTGAGCGACAGAAGGCGACAGAGTAAATAACTGTGACGCATATGGTTTAGACAGAGGTTTCAGACCCTACTGGCTATAGCATCGTATTATAACACCAGACACACACAGGTATGTATCAAACACAAAGCCAATAGGTGTCAGTGTTGTGGGGTGGTTAAGGAGAGCAGTAGGGCTGTGGGATCTCACTGGTAAATACTATAAGCCTCAAAAGCAACACAAGACAAAACCGACAGCCATAACCCACACCGTCTGATTACGACAGTGCACAGTGTGTGTGTGTGTGTGCGTGTGTGTGTGTGTGTGTTCTGCAGTTTGAGCTAGGAGCCAGGGGGAGTATAGAAGGAAGAGGGCAGATTTTGAGAAATTTCTACAGAGACAGTGAGGCTCACGCCCTAGCGTAAGAATGTTTTTTTTTGACAGGGTGTCAGAGATGGAGAAGTTTTAACAGGTGTAGAATAGCTACTATAGTGGTTCTGAGGATGGAGTTATTAGCTAATGAAACAGAGAGATGTTTAACTACCATGTTCAATAAGATCATAAAGGACATGGAGAGTTACGTTGCATCCTGACCACGATCAAGGTCAACTGGGATGACACACACACACACACACAAAAAGGCGTGCACATACACACTCTCTCTCTTACCAATATCTTTCGTTCTAGTATTGTCAGATCATGTTTGTTCGTTCACCAGCAGACCACAGCCAGCCATGCATAACCACGACACCACACTGCATGCAATGCACACACACACACACACACACACACACACACACACACACACACACACACACACACACACACACACACACACACACACACACACACACACACACACACACACACACACACACACACACACACACACACACACACACACACACACCTGCCACTACACTGCATGCAACCAGCACCTAGCACAGAGCAAACCCCACCCAAACCCACTCCTATCCACATACACAGTGACTCCGACCAGCACCACCACAAAGCCATACCACAGAGTATCCACAGGACACACCATAGCACCAAGGGGGACACAAGGGGGAGACAGGCACACACAGCTGGACTCACTGGGTGTCTCTTGGGGACGTCATATACCCCCTCCTTCTGTTGGCTGGTCGGAACCTGGACAACCAACCAATCACCACAAAGCCCACCAACCACACGTTAGCTTTTGTTACCATGACAACCTTCATTTTTAATGTGCCAGAAAGTACCAATTGTAGTAAATACCAAAGCAATACAAGACTGTAAAATAAAGCCGTACAGCCAAATATATAGAGACTAAAGCCTGAACATTATTGTCCCTTATAGCTTGCATCTGAGGGTGTGTGCGCGTGTGTGTGCGCATGTGCGTGCATGCATTCGTGCGAGAGAGAGAATGAGTGATGTAATCTGTATTCAAATCTATGAGTTGAGGCTTCATTTAGAGTATCAGTTTGATGTATGAACAGCTCTCTCTCTCTCCCAGCTAAGTCCCCCTCTTCTCCCTCTCCAATAAAGTGGATCAATGTGGTCTTACCACAGAGAGAGACATGTAATAAACTGGTCTGTCTGTCTGTCTGTGGCTTTGTCTCAAATGACACCACATTCATCATGTAGTGCACTACTCTTGGCCACTACTCTGTGGACTTTTGAGACAGACAAACATATTGATACAGGACAATGTCTCTATATGTTTTATTTGCGTTTTGTTCTATTGACTGATGATTGATTGTCCCTGAAGTGTAAGACTATCAAACTAATCCACCTGATTGATCTGTTGTGAATGGAAACGTCAATAAAAACCTGATGGGACAAAAACGTCTGTCTGTCATAACAGTCTGACTACCACAGATAACTACCACTGCCTGAGTACTCTCTCCATCTCTCCTCCCTCCATCTCTCCTCCGTCTTTCCTAATCCCTCTCTCTCCTCCTCTTTTCGTTCTCTTGTTTATTTCCCCTCTCATCCTTCTTCATCTCTCCATCTCTCTGGTTGTTTATTTCCAGAGGCAGACATCTTTATTCATCTGTTGGTTCCTCTGTTGCACGATTCTAACACGTCTTCTTGCGTGTGTGTGTGTGTGTTTGTGTGCGTGTGTGTTAGAGCGTGCTCTATTTTCATTCTATTATTTTTAAAGATCAAACAAGAGCCTGGTGATTAATCTCTCTTTCCCACTCCCTCCTTCATCTCCTCAGAAAAAGAGGGAGGAAGGGGAAGGAGGAGGGGTCTGCCTTACTCATGCATGTGTGTTCATTTGTGGTGTGTGTCAGTAGTGACGCTGTAGGTGAGGGGTCGTTCCACCTCAAAAACTAAAAAGAGGATTTTGACACCCATCATCTCAGATTGTTCTGAAATGTGTTGTTGTTGTTAAAAACAGATAACATTAGCATTCCTGCAACATTATTTTGTTGAAATATAATTTGATCTCTGAGAAATTAAGGTAATTTGATTGCACCCAAATTGTCCATTTAAATGTATAGAATTAATATAATATTTAATAAATATAGTACCTAACATCCGATTTGGACCAAACTTTTTTCTAACAATGAGTTAAAAAGCCACTCACGGACATCCTACGTCCCACGGCGACTCCACCACAACAACGAGCATACAGTATCAGTTCTCTGTCTGATAAGTAGTATGGAGCTGCTCAATGTTAGACTTTTTTGGGAACCAAATTGGATGATAGGTACTATATTTATTGAATATTATATCAATCCTATAAATTGAAATGGCCAATTTGGGTGCAATCAAATTACCTTAATTTTCAGAGATCTACAAAATAACATTGCAGGAATGCTAATGTTATCTTTTTCTAACTATGGAAACAATTTCCGAATAATCTGAGATGGCTTGTTGAAATGGCTTGTTGAAATGACAAGGAATGACCCTGAGGGTATTCTCAAATCATCTCTATCCCATTGGAACCCTGCTCCTATCACTCACACAACTCCACCAATCAGATCCAAGCAGAGAGGAGAGGCTTGTACCTGATAAATGCTCTCTTCTGAATGGTCGCGGATGGGCTCGTGTCCCGCCTCAAACACAATGTACTACAACACAGGCAGCAGGGAGAGGAGAAGAGGAATAAAGAGAAAAATAGGAAATAGGAATAGAAGAAAAAGGAAAGGCTGAGAATATGATGCAAAGATGTGATTGGTCAGACAGAATCATCTGTAGGTCCCGCCCGCAAGCAATCCCAGAAAACTTCACACACACCTCCATTCATCTGACAAGAATCCTGGGACCCACAATTCCCCACAGACGCAGATAAACAGGCAAGGAGATTGAAAGAAGCATTAAAAAGAACCATACTGATTGGATAGACAGCATTAGGGAAGCATTCTGATTGGTGTTTAGAAGTTACCTGGTAGACAGGATCCTCCAAATCTTCCTCCAGAATAGTCTGAAGACATAGGGATGGATGGAGAGGGGAGAAAGCAGAGAGGGAGGAAGACCAGTGTAGTTGACAGATAGAGGCAGCAGCACCAACAATAATCAGATAGTAAACATTGTGTGTATTGTGTGTGTGTGTGTACCTGGTACACAGCCTGTTCACATTGTTTGTCCTTCTGGGCTTTCTTCTCCATCTCCTCTCTCTGTTTGATCTGATAGATGAGCTGGAACAGGTCCCGAAGGTCCAGGATCACTGGTTCTGCCTGAGAAGGGGAGAGGAAGTAGAACACTTATATACAGTTGAAGTTGGAAGTTTACATACACTTAGGTTGGAGTCATTAAAACTCGTTTTTCAACCACTCCACAAATTTCTTGTTAACAAACTAAAGTTTTGGGAAGTCGGTTAGGACATCTACTTTGTGCATGACACAAGTAATTTTTCCAACAATTGTTTACAGACAGATTATTTCACTGTATCACAATTCCAGTGGGTCAGAAGTTTACATACACTAAGTTGACTGTGCCTTTAAACAGCTTGGAAAATTCCAGAAAATTATGTCATAACTTTAGAAGCTTCTGACAGGCTAATTGACATAATTTGAGTCAATTGGAGGTGTACCTGTGGATGTATTTCAAGGCCTATCCTCAAACTCAGTGCCTCTTTGCTTGACATCATGGGAAAATCAAAAGAAATCAGCCAAGACCTCCACAAGTGTGGTTCATCATTGGGAGCGATTTCCAAACGCCTGAAGGTACCATGTTCATCTGTACAAACAATCATATCGCTCAGGAAGGAGATGCGTTCTGTCTCCTAGAGATGAAAGTACTTTGGTGCGAAAAGTGCAAATCAATCCCAGAACAGCAGAAAAGGACCTTGTGAAGATGCTGGAGGAAACAGGTACAAAAGTATCTATATCCACAGTAAAATGAGTCCTATATCGACATAATCTGAAAGGCAGCTCAGAAAGGAAGAAGCGACTGCTCCAAAACTGCCATAAAAAAGCCAGACTACGGTTTGCAACTGCACATGGGGACAAAGATCATACTTTTTGGAGAAATGTCCTCTGGTCTGATGAAACAAAAATAGAACTGTTTGGCCATAATGACCATCATTATGTTTGGAGGAAAAAGGGGGAGGCTTGCAAGCCGAAGAACACCATCCCAACCGTGAAGCACGGGGGTGGCAGCATCATGTTGTGGGGGTGCTTTGCTGCAGGAGGGACTGGTGCACTTCACAAAATAGATGGCATCATGAGGATATATTGAAGCAACATCTCAAGACATCAGTTAGGAAGTTAAAGCTTGGTTGCAAATGGGTCTTCCAAATGGACAATGACCCCAAGCATATTTCCAAAGTTGTTGCAAAATGGCTTAAGGACAACAAAGTCAAGGTATTGGAGTGGCCATCACAAAGCCCTGACCTCAATCCTACAGAAAATTTGTGGGCTGAACTGAAAATGCGTGTGCGAGCAAGGAGGCCTACAAACCTGACTCAGTTACACCAGCTCTGTCAGGAGGAATGGGCCAAAATTCAGCCAACTTATTGTGGGAAGCTCGTGGAAGGCTACCCGAAACGTTTGACTCAAGTTAAACAATTTAAAGGCAATGCTACCAAATACTAATTGAATGTATGTAAACTTCTGACCCACTGGGAATGTGATGAAAGAAATAAAAGCTGAAATAAATCATTCTCTCAACTATTATTCTGACATTTCACATTCTTAAGATAAAGTGGTGATCCTAACTGACCTTAAACAGGGAATTTTTACTAGGATTAAATGTCAGGAATTGTGGAAAACTGACTTTAAATGTATTTGGCTAAGGTGTATGTAAACTGCCGACTTCAACAATATCTCTGTTGTGTGAGGGTGTCTCTGCCATACATACAGGCAGAGACACCCTCACACACAAATACACAAGCATATGATCACACACACGAATGCACAAACACATCAACTCACATCCAGTGTAATACAGCATTTACTGTCGATGTGAGGCTTTAAGGGGTGAGACTGGGGAACAATGAAATATAGAACATATTTAATATTTGATTGAGGCCTAACAGGCAGACAGTGTTTGGGGAACGACATGGACATCCCCAGTATAGTGTTGGGTTCCTACTTCCTACCATGTCTGAACTCTGATCCAGTGTTATTTAAATCATGTAGTGTGTCTGACCTCTTCCTCTTCTCATTCAGACCAACTCTCATCCCTTTCTCTTCTCGGTCTTTCATCATTTCTTTCTTTCCTCTCTCTGTCAGTTTCACTGCTCCCTCTCTCGTTTAGCTCTCGTCTCTCTCTCGTCTCTCTCTCATCTCTCTCTCTCTCTCTCTCGTCTCTCTGTATAATGAGGAATGAACAGAGACAGATCTGTCTTGTCATCTCTGTATTCTCAGAAAACACTGCAGGTACTGAACTCTTGGCAACCTCAGAGTAATACATGGCAGTTTGCTGGGTTGTGTGTGTCAAAGGACTCCAGGTCAGTTCCTGGGTGGATGGACGGGTTGATAGAGACAGTGACACACACTCACACTCATCAATATGGCATCAGAGAGCAGAGAGACGGCCTCAGATGAAACAGACAAAACACAAGACACACAGACACAAATAATGTCAGTTAAACCAGAAGTAAAATCCAGAGTAATTTGGTCAGCTGCGTGACTTCTGGGCCTATACGTGTCTGAAAATTGAAAGCTCCGGCGGATTACGAAGTCTAAACCCTTGCAAAAGAAAACTCTCAGCCAAAGCTGCCCCCGCCCCCCCTTCCGATCCATGTGGACACATGCCCAAAGTACTCAAAGTGAAGCAGTTTAAGCACCGCCTTCCCCGGAACCTGTTATGTCCATATTAGGGATGTGACAAATGGAAAAAAGGTATATTAAAAAGATAAGGAAAATTCATAGAATTCCACATGAATTCACAATGCAGATGGTCTATATCGTCCCTCCCATGGAGAGAGAGAGATAAGATCATGAGAGCATAAGATTATGCTGCTGCTGCTTTTGCTTTTCCCGACAGTGGTCATAGAGCTCGAGGCTCCGTGTGGGAAGTTATTAGGACATTTCTAGACTAATCAATGGAAGATGGAATTAAAATGACAGAACTAAAAGTTAAATAAGAAGGACAGGCTACAACACTAAGAGCCCACAGGTAGGCTGCTACAGTACATAATCATCTGAATGTAGTTGTTGTTATTTACTGTAAGGGAAGAAAGCGCACAGTTAAAGTTATGTAGTCTCAATTAGCTTAGCTAATGTTAGCTCGCTAGTGCATCAGATGAGAAACTGAAAACCACGTACCACCGCAAAACTGAAAGCACGTACCACCGCATTTAATCATGGCAAGGTGACTGGAAACATGGCCGAATACAAACAGTGTCATTATTCCCTCCGTAAGGCAATCAAACAAGCAAAGCGTCAGTATAGAGACAAAGTGGAGTTGCAATTCAACGGCTCAAACACAAGACGTATGTGGCAGGGTCTACAGACAATCACCGATTACAAAAAGAAAACAAGTCCCTTGGCGGACATTGACGTCTTGCTTCCAGACAAAAAACAACTTCTATGCGCACTTTGAGGACAATACAGTGCCAATGCGGCCCGCTATCAAAGACTGTGGGCTCTCCTTCTCCGTGGACATGAGTAAAACATTTAAACGTGCTAACCCTTGCAAGGCTGCCGGCCTAGATGGCATCCTTAGCCGCGACCTCAGAACATGTGCAGACCAGCTGGCTGGTATGTTTACGGACATATTCAATCAATCCCTATCCCAGTCTGCTGTCTCCACATGCTTCAAGATAGCCACCATTGTTCCTGTTCCCAAGAAAGCTAAGGTAACTGAACTAAATGACTATCGCCCCGTAGCACTCAGTTCTGTCATCATGAAGTGCTCTGAAAACTAGTCAAGGATCATATCACCTCCACCCTACCTGTCACCCTAGACCCACTCCTGCCCCAATGGGTCCACAGACGATGCAATCGCCATCACACTGCACACTGCCCTATCCCATCTGGACAAGAGGAATACCTATGTAAGAATGCTGTTCATTGACTATAGCCCAGCATTCAACAGCATAGTACCCTCCAAGCTCACCATTAAGCTCGAGGCCCTGGGTTTGAACCCCGCTCTGTGCAATTGGGTCCTGGACTTGCTGACAGGCCGCCCCTAAGTGGTGAAGGTAGGAAACAACATCTACACTTCATTGATCCTCAACACGGGGACCCCACAAGGGTGTGTGCTCATCCCCCTCCTGTACCCATGTACCCATGTTAACCCATGACTGTGTGGCCATGCCCGCCTCTAACTCAATCATCAAGTTTGCAGACGACACTACAGCAGAAGGCTTGACTACCAACAACGACGAGACTGCCGACAGGGAAGAGGTGAGGGCCATCGGAGTGTGGTGTCAGGAAAATAACCTCTTACTCAGTGTCAGCAGAACAAAATATATGATCGTGGACTTCAGGAAACAGCAAAGGGAGCACCCCCCTATCCACATCAACGGGACAGCAGTGGAGAAGGTGGAAAGCTTTAAGTTCCTCGGCGTACATAACGCCAACAAATTGAAATAGTCCACTCACACAGACAGTGTGGTGAAGAAGGCGCACCAGCGCCTCTTCAACTTTAGGAGGCTGAAAACCTTAACTAACTTTTACAGGTGCACAATTGAGAGCATCCTGTCGGGCTGCACCGCCTGGTATGGCAACTGCTCTCCAGAGGGTGGTGCGGTCTGCACAACGCATCACCAGGGGCAAACTACCTGCCCTCCAGGACACCTACAACACCTGATGTCACAGGAAGGCAAAAAAGATCATCAAGGACAATAACCACCCGAGCCACTGCCTGTTCACCCCGCTTCCATCCAGAAGGCGAGGTCAGTACAGGTGCATCAAAGCTGGGACAGAGAGATTGAAAAACAGCTTCTATCTCAAGGCGGCCTACCACAGAGAGGTGGCTGTCTACCTACAGACTTGATAAATGGAACACTAGACACTTTAATAATGCCACTTTAAAGAATGTTTACATATCTCACATTACTCATCTCATATGTATATACTGTATACTGTATCCTTCACTATCTATTGCATCTTAGCCATATATTTTATAATTATATATTCTTATTGCATTCCTTTACTAGATTGTATTAGGTTTATTGTGGAATTGTTAGATATTACCTGTTAGATATTACTGCACTGTCGGAACTAGAAGCATAAGCACTTCGCTACACTCGCAATAACATCTGCTAACCATGTGTATGTGACCAATAAAATTTGATTTGATTTGAGATGACGAATAACTAGCAATAAGTTAGTCTACCAGTACGAGTCGACTTGGTTGAGATGTGCAGTTCATGAACGATTTGTTGTTTTTGAACAACTCTACTGACTCGAGTCATGATTAGTTTTTCCAAGTAACTTGTTCATTTTAGTCGTTCATTTGATCTGCTGGCCGCAATTCATTTTATAGCAGGATTAATACGCGCTCCATAGAGAAGAAGACACTGTATACCTGCTAATAAAGGACTATTAACACGGCCCAGTGCAGTACTTTTGTAAGAAAAAAAAAGAAGAAAAAACACGAATATATATTTTTAAATTCAGATTTTTCAGGAGGGGCTGCAGCCCCCCCTACTTCCCACGGCTATTGCTGCTGCAGTTCGGAAATTATATGTGCTTCTCCCTCGCAGCAGTCGAGTCATTCTGCCAAGAATCGTTCACAAATCTAGTACGGTTGCGGATGCAACTAGACCTCGTTTCAAATGTATCAATAAATAATCTCATTTGTATGGCTAGCAATCACAAATGTATATTGTTTAAAGCACACTTTTATAATCTCAGTCACAAACGACTATGGTGAACGAAAATCACGACTCATTCAAGTTTTCAGTTCATCACTCACTGGTAAGGAGTCCTGTGGGCTCTGGGCGCTACTGAATTAAATGAATGAAATGAGTCGACAGATTAAACATTTTACTGAACGAGTTGAAAAGATCTGAGTCAGTAAAAAGAGCCGAAACTCTCAATACTCTGCTTCCCTGCATCACTCACAGATGCAAACCGCACACCCCCTCCCTGCTCTCCTCATCACTCACACCACACACCCCCTCCCTGCTCTCCTCATCACTCACACCACACACCCCCTCCCTGCTTCCCTCATCACTCACACCACACACCCCCTCCCTGCTCCCCTCATCACTCACACCACACACCCCCTACCTGCTCCCCTCATCACTCACACCACACACCCCCTCCCTGCTCCCCTCATCACTCACACCACACACCCCCTCCCTGCTCCCCTCATCCCTCACAGACGCACACCACACACCCCCTCCCTGCTCTCCTCATCACTCACAGACACACACCCCCTCCCTGCTCCCCTCATCACACATACTGCACACCCCCTCCCTGCTCCCCTCATCACTCACACCACACACCCCCTCCCTGCTCCCCTCATCACTCACACCACACACCCCCTCCCTGCTCCCCTCATCCCTCACAGACGCACACCACACACCCCCTCCCTGCTCTCCTCATCACTCACAGACACACACCCCCTCCCTGCTCCCCTCATCCCTCACAGACGCACACCACACACCCCCTCCCTGCTCTCCTCATCACTCACACCACACACCCCCTCCCTGCTCCCCTCATCACTCACACCACACACCCCCTCCCTGCTCCCCTCATCACTCACACCACACACCCCCTCCCTGCTCTCCTCATCACTCATACCGCACGGCCCCTCCCTGCTCCCCTCATCACTCACACCACACACCCCCTCCCTGCTCTCCTCATCACTCACACCACACACCCCCTCCCTGCTCCCCTCATCACTCACACCACACACCCCCTCCCTGCTCCCCTCATCACTCATACCGCACGGCCCCTCCCTGCTCCCCTCATCACACATACTGCACACCCCCTCCCTGCTCCCCTCATCACTCACACCACACACCCCCTCCCTGCTCCCCTCATCACTCATACCGCACACCCCCTCCCTGCTCCCCTCATCACTCACACCACACACCCCCTCCCCGCTCCCCTCATCACTCACACCACACACCCCCTCCCTGCTCCCCTCATCACTCATACCGCACGGCCCCTCCCTGCTCCCCTCATCACTCATACTGCACACCCCCTCCCTGCTCCCCTCATCACTCACACCACACACCCCCTCCCTGCTCCCCTCATCACTCACACCACACACCCCCTCCCTGCTCCCCTCATCACTCATACCGCACGGCCCCTCCCTGCTCCCCTCATCACTCACACCGCACACCCCCTCCCTGCTCCCCTCATCCCTCACACGGCCCCTCCCTGCTCCCCTCATCACTCACACCACACACCCCCTCCCTGCTCCCCTCATCACTCATACCGCACGGCCCCTCCCTGCTCCCCTCATCACTCACACCGCACCTCCCTGCTCCCCTCATCACTCATCACTCACACCACACACCCCCTCCCTGCTCCCCTCATCACTCATACCGCACGGCCCCTCCCTGCTCCCCTCATCACTCACAGATGCACGGCACCTCCCTGCTCCCCTCATCACTCACACCGCACCTCCCTGCTCCCCTCATCACTCACACCGCACCTCCCTGCTCCCCTCATCACTAACAACGCACGGCAGCTCCCTGCTCCCCTCATCACGGTTTGGAGATGGCATAGCCTAATACAGAAGCATGTCAGTTCTATATATTCCTAAATAAATGATTTCCTCTGTTTGCACTGAACTGACATGCATGATTGTTGTTGATGCTCCGATGTTCAGATGAAGGGAATTAAATAGTCTATAATGCGCACCACGCGGCTCTCAACTTAAACTGCAGTGTGTAGCCTACTGTAGCTGCTGGAAAAGTAATTCAAAGCCTATACTTTATCACTCAGGACATTATAACTTTCCAGTGTGCTACTATTTTTGCAAATTAATGTTGTTAATAAAACAAAATCAGACAACCCATAGTATAATAGTTTACCTATCTACCTAGTCATTTACATTCAGCGGTGACCCGTCATTCAGGGCAGGTGTGGCAGAGCCCCGCCTGTTTTAAGCCCTACCTGTTAAGCAAAAAAAAATGCTTTCTGTGGTGGAGGGGCAGCCAGTAAAAGCAGAGCTTAGGCGTTGGGAATTTTCTCTAGTTGCGCCATGATTGGCTCAGTGTTCCGTCACTCATGCGGACACTACGTCACCGAAGAATCTTCAGGGAGAGCTAGGCAGTTCAAGCCCCTTGGGTGCTGCCATAGATTTACATTAGAAGTGCCCATCCAAAAAGGCTCAAGGTCCTTGGCCACAGGTAAAATGATGTCAAATCACGTTATATCTACTGTAGCTTTGATTGGACTGATCATGTCAAAGTCATACTTTCAAAATCTTAGCTACAAATGTACTGTAGACAAGCAGTCATCATCATGAATCACGTTAACAATATACTGGCAAATCCTTTTCAATTCTTGTCATATGAACAGAAATTATAGATTGATCACCGAGACGTTCTTCGGCCATTGGACATTACATAAGTCGGGAATCGCAAATTCCACAATGAGGAAGGAATCAATGGCTCAGTGGCTAACTGCGATGCAAAGTAATCACTATTTTGCTTCCCCTGCCTGCTATTCGGTGGAGAGGGTGTGTGGTCCAAGTCTGGGTTTAAGGATTTAAAACATCTGTCTGAAAGGGTCTCTTTTACAAGCATAATAGGATTAACATTCACAATCAACACCATGGGCCAGAAATGGTTGAATCCATTGGCCATGCTATCAATCGAGCATGACTTCTGCCGGGTTCAAAACAACTGGGAACACAGAACGGTGCATTCAAGACAACTGGGAACTGGAGAAAAAAACGAGCTCCAACTGGGAAAATACACTGAACGCTCATCCAACTCGGCATTCCAAGTCGGGAACTCGCTCGGGTCTCTTTCTAGAGCTCCGACTTTCTGACCTGAAGATCACTGACATCATGATTTGACCTGTTTTTTTTCTCCAGAGTTCCCAGTTGTCTTGAAAGCCCCATGAATCGAAACCAAAAATAGGCCTCTATAAATTATATAAATTATGTAATAAGCCAGCGATATATGTATGCTGTAGCTAAGAAAGTAATACTAAGTGTATGTTGTGTAGTAAGCTGCTAGTAGCCTATGCGTCTCACCCTAAGAATTTGGTCCCTCTCCCTCTCAGAACATAGCCTATACTGTTCTGACTTGGTGGTGCACATGTAGCCTATAGCCAGTTTTAGAGAAATGTCATCATCGAATATTGTAAAAGCTTTCATTGTCTGCTTATATGCCCCCGTTATTGATCCTACGTTTCTGACTTGGTGTACAGGGAGAATACTGTAAGAACGGCCCATGTTCTGAATTCTGTATATTGTGCATATTGTCCATCTGAGTTCACTCATTAATGTCTTAATTACGGCTTAACTCGTATCCACTCATCGTTCCCTTATGCCATAGTTTGTACATCTTAATTGTTATATTGTTTATATAGGTCTCTGTCATTAGTAGGCAATGTTTAGGCAATGTTGGAATGATGCATATCTATGTTTTGCTTACTTTGTGTATTATAATTAGCTCATGTGCTTTTCCTCACGATGAAGGGGTACTATAATGTTGTTATGTCTGTAACCATGTTTGCCAGTGAAAGTAATAGACCCATGTAATTCCAGTTGATATTGCGAGGGTTGTTTTGTTTGTGCAATGCACTGTCTGTATGTCATTATAGGCCTATATTCTATAAAAGTGGATCCTCGTGATTGTATTTTCATTCCTTTTAGACCACATAAGCCTAATGAAATACTTCAAATGGTAGGCTAAAGTTAGGGGAGGGGTCTTGGTGAGAACGTGCTGTGGGATTATATAAAATACTCTTTGAAGTGGTAGGGTTCCAGATGTTTTCAGAAGATTGGCAAAGACTCTGCCAGGACAGAGAAGAGCTTGGACTGGGGTGAGCGGGAGCTGCCCTCCTGTAGGGGTGGGAGGGCCAAGAGACCATAGGTGGCCGAACGGAGTGCTCGGGTTGGGGTGTAGGGGTTGAGCATAGCCTGAAGGTAGGGAGGTGCAGTTCCTCTTGCTACTCCGTAGGCAAGTACCATGGTCTTGTAGTGGATGCGAGTGGACTGACATGGGAGAACTTGCGAAGATTGAACACCAGGCGGGCAGCAGCGTTCTGGATAAGTCGCAGGGGTATGATGGCACAAGCGGGGAGCCCAGCCAACAGCAAGTTACAGTAGTCCAGGCGGGAGATGACAGGTGCCTGGATTAGGACTTCCAGTGTGGGGTAGGGTCGTACTCTACGGATATTGTAGAGCATGAACCTGCAGGAGTGAGTCACTGCTTTGATGTTTGCAGAGAATGGCAGGATGTTGTCCAGGGTCACACCAAGGTTCTTTGCACTCTGGGAGGAGGACACCGTGGAGTTGTCAACTGTGATGGAGAGGTCTTTAAGCAGGCAGACCTTCCCCGGGAGGAAGAGCAGCTCCGTCTTGTCGAGGTGGAGCTTGAGGTGGTGGGCCAACATCCAAGCTGAGATGTCTGCCAGGCATGCAGAGATGCGTGTCACCACCTGAGTGTCAGGAAGGGGGGAAGGCGTAAAAAGTAGTTGAGTGTCATCCGCATAGCAATGATAGGAGAAACCATGTCATGGAGCCCAGGGACTTGTGTACAGAGAGAAGAGGAGAGGAACTAGAACCGAGCACTGGGGGACACCAGTCGTGAGAGTACATGGCACAGACACAGAGATTTAGGATAGAGATTTAGCTTTGGCAGTGCAGAGAGCCTCCGTGACACAGAGAAGAGCAGTCTTGGTTGAGTGACCCGTCTTGAAGCCTGACTGTTTAGGGTCAAGAAGATCGTTCTGAGAGAGATAGTGAAAGTTGGTCAGAGACAGCACATTCAGGTGTTTTGGTAATAAAAGAAAGACGGGATACCGGTCTGTAGGTTTTGACGACAGAGGAATCGAGTGTTGGCTTCGTGAGGAGGGGAGTGACTCGGGCCATTTTGAAGTCAGAGAGGACGCAGCTAGTGGTCATGGATGAGTTGATGGGGAAAGTGAGGAACGGGAAAACATCTCCAGAGATGGTCTGGAGAAGGGAGGAAGGGATGGGTCAAGAGGGCAGGTTGTAGGGCAGCCGGACCTCACTAGTCACAAGATTTCCTCTGCAGAGAGAGGGGAGAAAGTGATCAAGGCGTAGGGTAGTGGGCCCACGGACTCAATAGGCTGAGTGAATGAGGAGCGGATGTCGTCAACCTTCTTTTCAAAGTGGTTGACAAAGTCATCCGCAGTGAGGGAGGGGGTGGAGGATTAAGGACAGAGGAGAAGGTGGAAAAGAGTTTCCTAGGGTTAGAGGCAGAAGCTTGAAATGTAGAGTGATCGAAAGTGGCTTTAGCAGCAGATAGAGAGGAAGAGAAGGTAGAGGGGAGGGAGTGGAAGGATGATTTATAAATTTAAAAAATCACCTTTATTTAACTTCTTATGGCTGCAGGGGCAGTATTGAGTAGCTTGGATGAAAGGTGCACAGAGGTGCCCATATTAAATGGCCTGCTCCTCATTCCCAGTTGCTAATATATGCATATTATTATTCATATTGGATAGAAAACACTCTGAAGTTTCTAAAACTGTTTGAATTATATCTGTGAGTATAGCAGGCAAAAACCTAAAAAGTTCCACTTCCTGTTTGTATTTTTTCTGGGGGTGCCAATTTTCAACCAAGCTCTCAAAGAAATCACAGCGAGCCATTGATGAGTTTTCACTTCCTACGGCTTCCACTAGATGTCAACAGTCAATAAAACTTTGTCTGATGAATCTAATGTGAAGGGGGGCCGAAGGAGACAGAAATGATTCACCACTGCCACTGCTTTCACCTTGCGCGTTCACGTGATAGGCATCTCCATTCCATCTCTCAATTGAAGTCGATGTAATTCTCCGGTTGGAACGTTATTCAAGATGTATGTTAATTAACAACATTCTAAAGATTGATTCAGTACATCGTTTGACATGTTTCTACTGACTGTAACGGAACGTTTGGATTTCGTCACGTTATAGTGGTCGCGCTTTGAGACTTTGGTTAGGGGGTTTGGTAAACAATTCGAAAGTAGCTAATTTGACATAAATAACGGACATTAACGAACAAATCAAGCATTTATTGTGGACCTGGGATTCCTAGGACTGCATTCTGATGAATTCATCAAAGGTAAGGAAACATTTATCATGTATTTTCTGGTTTCTGTTGAGTCCAATTTGGCTATTCATCTGAGCTCCGTCTCAGATTATTGCATGGTTTATTTTTCCGTAAAGTTTTTTTGAAATCTGACACAGCGGTTGCATTAAGGAGAGGTATATCAATAATTCCATGTGTATAACTTGTATTATCATCTATATTTATGATGAGTATTTCTGTTGAAACGATGTGGCTATGCAAAGTCACTTGATGTTTTTGCAACTAGTGAATCTAACGCGTCAATGTAAACTCCGATTTTTTGATATAAATATGAACTTAATTAAACAAAACATGAATGTATTGTGTAACATGAAGTCCTATGAGTGTCATCTGATGAAAATAATCAAAGGTTAGTGATTAATTTTATCTCTATTTCTGTTTTTTTGTGAAAGCTATCTTTAGCTGGAAAAAATGGCTGTGGTTATTGTGGTTTTGTGGTGACCTAACATAATCGTTTGTAGTGCTTTCGCTGAAAAGCCTATTTGAAATCGGACACTTTGGTGGGATTAACAACAAGATTACCTTTAAAATGATATAAGACACATGAATGTCTGAGGAATTTTAATTATGAGATTTCTGTTTTTTGAATTTGGCGCCCTGCACTTCGACTGGCTGTTGTCATATCGATCCCGGTAGCGGGATGCAGCCATAAAAGGTTAACCAGGTAGGCCAGTTGAGAACCAGTTCTCATTTACAACTGCAACCTGGCCAAGATAAAGCCAACCAGTGCGACAAAAACAACACAGAGTTACACAATATAAAAATCTATATACAGTGTGTGCAAATGTAGTAAGATTAGAGAGGTAAGGCAATAAATAGGCCATAGTGGCGAAATAATTACAATTTAGCATTAACACTGGAGTGATAGATTTGCAGATGATGATGTGCAAGTAGAGATACTGGGGTGCAAAAGAGCTTAAGGGCTATGTGCCACAAACAAAGTTAACTTCCCACAAAGAAAGGAGGGAAAAAGGCTACCTAAGTATGGTTCCCAATCAGAGACAACGATAGACAGCTGTCCCCGATTGAGAACCATACCCGGCCAAAACATAGAAATACAAAATCATAGAAAACAAAAACATAGAATGCCCACCCCAAATCACACCCTGACCAAACCAAATAGAGACATAAAAAAGCTCTCTAAGGTCAGGGCGTGACAGTACCCCCCCCCCCCCCCCCTCCAAAGGTGCGGACTCCGGCCGCAAAACCTGAACCTATAGGGGAGGGTCTGGGTGGGTATCTATCCACGGTGGCGGCTCAGGTGCGGGACGCAGACCCCGCTCCACCACTGGCTCACCCCACTTTGGTGGCACCTCTGGTGCGGGGACCCTCGTCGCCGACCCCGGACTGGGGACCCTCGTTGCGGGCCCCGGACTGGGTACCCTCGCTGCGGGCCCCGGACTGGGCACCCTCGCTGCGGGCCCCGGACTGGGAACCCTCATTGCGGGCCCCGGACTGGGAACCCTCGTTGCGGGCCCTGGACTGGAGACCGTCACTGGAGGCTCCGGACTGGGGACCGTCGCTGGAGGCGCCGGACTGGAGGCCGTCGCTGGAGGCGCCGGACTGGAGGCCGTCGCTGGAGGCTCCGGACTGGAGGCCGTCGCTGGAGGCTCCGGACTGGAGGCCGTCGCTGGAGGCTCCGGACTGGGGGCCGTCGTTAGAGACTCCGGACTGGGGACCTTCGCTGGAGGCTCCAGACTGGAGAACGTCGCTGGAGGCTCCGGACTGGGGACCTTCGCTGGAGGCTCCGGACTGGAGAATGTCGTTGGAGGCTTCGTGCCATGACTCCTCACTGGAGGCTTCGTGCCATGGATCATCACTGGAGGCTTCTTGCCATGGATCATCACTGGAGGCTTCGTGCCATGGATCATCACTGGAGGCTTCTTGCCATGGATCCACACTGGAGGCTTCTTGCCATGGATCATCACTGGAGGCCTCGTGCCATGGATCATCACTGGAGGCTTCTTGCCATGGATCCTCACTGGAGGCTTCTTGCCATGGATCATCACTGGAGGCTTCTTGCCATGGATCATCACTGGAGGCTTCGTGCCATGGATCCTCACTGGAGGCTTCTTGCCATGGATCATCACTGGAGGCTTCTTGCCATGGATCATCACTGGAGGCTTCGTGGCATGGGTCATCACTGGAGTGAGGAGACGTATGGGCAGTCTGGTACGTGGAATTGCCACAGGGCTCACCAGGCTGGGGAGACATACAGGAGACCTGGTTATGGCAGCAGGCACAGGACTCACCAGGCTGGGGAGACATACAGGAGGCTTAGTTCTAGGCGCAGGCAGCCCGGCAGATGCGGGGAGCTGGGATGTAGCGCACCGGGCTTTGAACGCGCACTGGAGACACCGTGTGCTCCACCGCATGACACGGTGCCTGACCAGTACTACGCTCGCCACGGTAAGCACGGGGAGTTGGCTCAGGTCTCCAACCTGACTCAGCCAAACTCCCCGTGTGCCCCCCCCCAATTTTTTGGGGGGGCGGGCTGCCTCTCGGGCTTCCTCGCTAACCATGTACTTCTCGCCGACTCCATTCTCCGGTATCCCTCCTCGCACTGCTCAATTGAATCCCAGGCGGGCTCTGGCACTCTCCCTGGGTCGACCGACCACCTCTCTACCTCCTCCCACGTTGTCTCATACTCCTGGCCACGCTGCTTGGTCCTTTTGTGGTGGGAAGTTCTCTCACGGCCGTCGAATGAAGAGGACCAAAGCGCAGCGTGGCAAGCGTACATATTCCTTTTATTTAGAAATGACGCCGACAAAAACAATAAACAATTTAAAACAACCGTGAAGCTTAAGGGCTATGTGCCACAAACAAAGTTAACTTCCCACAAAGAAAGGAGGGATAAGGGCTACCTAAGTATGGTTCCCAATCAGAGACAACGATAGACAGCTGTCCCTGATTGAGAACCATACCCGGCCAAAACATACAAATACAAAATCATAGAAAACAAAAACATAGAATGCCCACCCCAAATCACACCCTGGCCAAACCAAATAGAGACATAAAAAAGCTCTCTAAGGTCAGGGCGTGACATCTCCACTAAACATGCACCTCTAAAGTAAAGATCTACTGACTCTGGGTACCTTTCCTCCCCAGATAAATGTGGTAACAGCCTGACTGATTGACTTTAAAAAAACACTGGGATAGATTGAAATAGATAAAGGAATTTGGGTAAACTATTCATTTTTACAGCATTAATCCTTCCATTAAGTGATAGTGGTAAGCTACCCCATCTCTGAAAATCAGTTTTCATTTGCGCAAGGGGAGCAAAGTTAGCAGAAAAAAGAGCATGTAATGAACGAGTTACGTTCACTCTAAGGTATTTGAAACCAGAGTGGCTAAGCTGAAAGGGCAAGTCTGTCTGCTGGAACTGTAGCGCTCAAAAGTGCAAAGTCTGCCTTCTGGATTGATTGGGAAGCACTCACTTTTCTGGAGATTCAGCTTGTGACCGGAGAAGGTGCCAAAGTTCTCCAGAATAGAAAGGATAGAAGGTAAACAGGTTACCGGGTTATTTACATAGAGTAACAAATTATCTGCATATAATGATAACCTTTGTTCAACTCCTTTACACCTTGGAAAGAGGAGGATGCCCATAAAGCTACTGAAAAGGGCTCAATTTGTGACAGCAAATAATAAAGGGGACATTGGGCAGCCTTGGCGTGTCCCACATTCCAGGACAAAATAATCAGAACGGGTGTCATTGGTACAGCCACTGGCCTGGGGAGATGTATACAAGAGATGGATCCATGAGCTAAATTTGTCCCCAAATCCACATTTTTTAAGAACAGCAAATAGGTTCTCCCACTCAATTCTGTCGAATGCCTTCTTTGCGTCTAGGAAGATTACCACCTCAGGGGAGTTGGAGAATTGTTTACAATAAATCATGTTAAACAGCGTCCGAATGTTAAAAAATGAATATATGTCCTTTATAAAGCCGGTTTGTTCCTGTGATATGAGTCCTGGTAAGACTACTTCCAGACGCCTCGCTATCACCTTCGCCAGCACCTTTACATCCACATTAAGGAGACTTAGGGGCCTAAATGAAGAACAGGAAGTGGGGTCTTTCCCCTTCTTAAGGAGAAGCGCTATTGAAGCCTGTGTTAGGTATAAAATACACAATATAAAATATAAAAAGAAAACTTTCCTATCCTAACGCGGAGAGGCTCCATAGCCCCAGTAGTGAAATACACTTGAAAAGGCATTCACAAAACGGTAAAGAAGGTCAACAGAACACACACCCCATAACAGTGAAACGGAATTGTTCTGACTCAGGGAGTCTATAATCAGTGCAACACATACAATGTGTCTTAAGGATTGCCAAATAAGTGTCCCACAGTATGTTACCCTGTTACAAAAAAGAAAAGAGTGTCTGTACACATACGAATGATCAATAGGGCATAATAAAGTAGTGAAAAGTCCTTCAGTAAGTATCTAGACAAAAATAAAGAAAAAACAACAGAGCTAAGCTCTGCAAAAGCCTGGAATTGTAGTCATGCATTACTACATTAGACATCTAGCCAAATAAAAAGGACCTCCCAAATGTGTAGCTTAAATGACAACCATACAAGACAGTATCAGTAATTTTTAATGGCAACAGGGAGAAAAAGAAATTCCCTTCTGTAAAAAGGAATTAGGCTATGCATGCTAGGCTAGGCTGGCAAAAGAGTAGGTCATAGATCCAAGATACGACTCATAAGTGACTGTCGAATCAATGCTGGGCGTCCTCGTGGGAGTCGAATTGTAGCTCCCCCCCGGCATGTTCAATGTGCAGACGAGCAGGGAAGCGGAGTGAGAAATTCACTTTCTTCACATGAAGTTTGCGTTTCACATCGAAGAATTTAGCTCTTTTCTTGGCGACATTCGAGCTGAGGTCAGGAAAGATGAACACCTTGCGTCTGCAGAAGTGTAGCTGGTCTCTGCCCTGCCTCTGGAGGATGCGCTCCAGGCTTGGAGTTGTCGTCTCCACCCGCTGGGGAGGGACCAATGCTGCTTGCAGCTTTAATTCTTGTTGTTGTAAACAGGGGCAGTGGCGTTTTAAAAGGGCAATGACATACTTTGTAATAGGAACCCCAAAAAATCACATTAACTCTTAACGTTAATGATCCCAATTTCATTTAAATGTTTTAATGTTTAAACGTTCACACCCCTAGTCCATATAATCAGTGAAGAAAACCCAAAGACCAAAACTACTGCCGCTCATCATTTCACACATCCCATTCCGTCCCGGCAGATTCTATGTCTACACGCAGAACCTGCCCACAGGAATTTAAGACACAGACAACAAAATAGTGAAAATATAGACTCTATCGCTATTCTCCACGCACGCACACACATGCCACAGCAGCAGGGCAGACTGTGCTCTGCATGTGTCTATCTGCTGAGAGCTAATTCAAGGGTCATTATCTAAATGTCAACAGGACAATGTTCCCCGTGGCTAGCAGAGGGCAATAGGGATCATGGACATACACACACATTCACAAATTCTGTGGTACTCACTGACTGAGCGGTCTTGATAGCTACAAAGCGGTGGTTTCCCTCCTTCCCACAGACGTAGCCAAAGGCTCGGTGGTCCGTGATGTCTTTAGCGATGTACGAGATCTCATGGACAGCATGGTGGTGCTGGAGGACCTGAGAGAGACAGAAACACAAAGTCATCACAGACAGAACCATTGATCTAGAGATGAACAGATGAGAGGAAAGAGGAGAGGATGATCTGGCAGTAGTTCTATTCAGAGCTCAGGCAGCCCTCAGCAGGAAGTGGCCAGACGGAGGGATACAGTCCCACTATTCCCTATGAGCCTCTGTGTTGTGTTTCTGTGCCAGGCAGGAGGGAGGGATTAGACCTCTTCAACCCACACACACACACACACACACACACACACACACACACACACACACACACACACACACACACACACACACACACACACACACACACACACACACACACACACACACACACACACACACACACACACACACACACACTCCCGCCTGCTACATTTAACAGTCTTTAGTTCCCCTACTCCCTCCAGTTTAGCCAGAGTGGTTTGTGCCAGGGAGGGATGGCTGTGCCCATGGCAGATGGCATTGGTTGTCCCAGTGAACCAGAGCTGGGACTGTGTGTCTGTGTGTGTGTGCGCACGTGCTGCGTGTGCCTGCATGTGTGTGACAGTGTATGTCTGTGACAATGAGAGTCGCGTCTCTGCAGGCAGTCGAGTCGATCACTACATTTACTCCCTGGATGTGACACTACAGACAGAGGCAATCTCAGAACATAGCATGGAGCCCAAATACACACAGAGACGTGCATCTGTCAACCCCACACAGAGCTCTGACAGAGCTGACAGTACTACAGAGCACCCAGCAGCAGCTACAGTGGTACGAGAGGAGACAGTAACTCTGTGTGACTGATGTGTCCTATATTTATTAACTAGGCTGATGATTATCATTACTCCCATTGACTGATGTGACAATAATAAGACCCCCCCCCCCCCCCCCCCAGCAGGAGAGGCCCTGTGATCACATGCAAGTAAACACACACATCCCATGCCTGTAGATTGGACATGGAACCCAGATGTCTTGTATTAGGCTGGGGCTGGAGAGGGGATGACATACACACACTTTTTATTTTTCTGTTAAAGGCCTCTCTCCACCCCTCCTGGGTGTTCCGTTCATCCGTGACAGAAAGAGAGAACACGAGCGTCTGCCCTCTGTGGGGACGGAGGAGAGATTGTTCCTTCGCTCCTCTCTTCAATCTCAAACAGCTCTTCCCTCCATGACCTTCCCTCCTCCATGAGAGAGGTCATCCATCCATCCATCCATTCATCCAACCACCAATCCAGCTCATCTATCCATAGGGAGGGAGGATGGGGATGTAAGCAATATGGTTGCAGTGTGCGATGTTGAAAGGCAAGGCCACACACACACACAAACACCTCTAGTGGCAGCCTGACACATAAGTAACCAGACACAAAGACACACACAGAGGAAGACAGACTCCGACGCTATTCTATGCCAATCAGACGATAAAGCAGGTCTGTATTCTGATCTACTGAGGTGGTTTCAATTAGGTCCTCCTGATTTCCCTTGGGACTCCTTAGAGCAGCCTCATTAACAGGTCCACCTGTCCCCTTGGAGCAATATCTTACACACACACACACACACACACACATAAGCACACGCACACGCACACGCACACACACACGCACACGCACACACACACACACACACACACACACACACACACACACACACACACACACACACACACACACACACACACACACACACACACACACACACACAGGAACATGCACATACACTCTGAAACTTACCCCAGACTTCTCATCGAAGATCTTGATCCCTCCAAAGGAGACAGTTAGAAACACCTTCTGTTTGTGGTCTCCTTTCGACCGCCCTGCCGCTGCTATACCCTACAGAACACACACACAACAGGGTTATAGACACATATACACACATTACTGACTTTAGATGGAGAAGAACAGGGAAGTACTTCCGAGAGAGATGGCCGCCTCACTTCGTGTTCCATATTACTGCATGGTCGGAACTAGAAGCACAAGCATTTCGCTACACTCACATTAACATCTGCTAACCATGTGTATGTGACAAATAAAATTTGATTTGATTTGGAAGAGGAGGACAGATCGGAAGTGTCTGTCTTTCTGTCTGTCTGTCTGTCTGTCTGTCTGTCTCTGTCTGTGTGTGTGTGTGTGTGTGTGTGTGTGTGTGTGTGTGCGTGTGTGGATGGTTGGATTTTCTGTCTGGATGAGCAAAGAGGGAAACGGTTTGATCAATGTACCATCTACCTCTGCTCTTTACCCCTGTCCTCATCCTTCTCCTTCGCCCATCAACCCTAGCCTCTATCTCCTTTCTCCGCACCCCTCTCATTTTTCACCCCATCCTGCCCTTGCACAATTACCCAGCATGTAATGGAGATAGGAGCCAAAATCCTCCTCCTCACTGCTTCTCTCGCCCATCTCCATCCTCCCCCCTCATTCCCTGGCCTCAGGGTCAAACACACACAGTCACCTTGAGCTTCATCATGGAGTCTTGACAGAGTTTGTCTCCGCGTGCAGCAGTGACTTCGTCCAGACCGATGAGTTTAGCCTTGTAGTGAACGCCATCCCCCTTAAACCGCCTGATCAACCCGGCCTCGCTACGATCCTGCCCTGAGAGAGACAGAGACACACAGGGTCAGTACAGTACACACACATGACCATACACACACACACACCTCTCATTATGATCCTGCCCTGAGAGAGACAGAGACACACAGGGTCAGTACAGTACACACATGACCATACACACACACACACACACACACCTCTCATTATGATCCTGCCCTGAGAGAGACAGAGACACACAGGGTCAGTACAGCACACACACATGACCATACACACACACACACACACACAGGGTCACACACACACACACACACACACACACACACACACACACACACACACACACACACACACACACACACACACACACACACACACACACACACACACACACACACACACACACACACACACCTCTCATTATGATCCTGCCCTGAGAGAGACAGAGACACACAGGGTCAGTACAGTACACACACATGACCATACACACACACACACCTCTCATTATGATCCAGCTATAAAGAGAGTATTAGTACACAGTCAAGAACAAGAAAGCCACACAGTATTCTGCTGTCATTTGATTGGCAAATGGCTTCAGTATGCCTCTCATTCTCAAATACAGACACAAACACACTGCTAGGTCAACATGCTGCAGTGCATCTCTTCGTCCCCAATTCAACCTCTCTTTCTCCTATTCTCTCTCTTCCTCCCCATTCTATTGAATGATGGCATGACATTTTGTTTTTATCTCCTCTCTCTGTTTCCCCTCTCTCCACATGCTCTTTATTGTCTCTGTGTGTGTATTGAATGTGTGTATGTGTGTGTGTGTTGTCCTTGCTCCTTTCTCTATGTTATCTTCTGTGTTGAGTAGAGTACTCCTCTCAGACAATAGAGAGGGAGAGAGGAGGAGAGTGAGAGAGAGAGAGAAAGATCCTCAGGGCATGAGTGTTTAGACTGATCTCTCTTTCAGCTGTCTCTGGACCTTTACCCTGTTCCATCACCCTGAGATTAGAAGCACCACCCACATACGACAGGCAGGCAGGAAGCATTGGGACCAGGTGTTTAGGGGTTAAGTGTCTTGCTGAAGAGAACAACGGCAGTAAGTACTGAGGTACTGATGACAGAAGCCCTTCAGCCCTGTGAGTCGAACCGCCAATCCTTTAGTTGCTCTGTAACCTCTAAGCTACCTGACACCCATAGCAGTATTTAATCCTGCTTTTTTCGGCCACTATGACTGGCTGTCACTTAGAGACTAACAGAACATACAGTGCCTTGAAAAAGTATTTGCCCCTTTTCTAATTTTCTCTACTTTTGCATTTTGTTTTATTGCTGAATGTTATCAAATCTTCAACCACAATCTAATATTAAATAAAGGGAACCTGAGTGAACAAATAACACAAGTTACCTACTTATTTAATTTATTTCATAAACTAAGTCATGCAACACCCAATACCCCTGTGTGAAAAAGTAATTGCCCCCTTACACCTAATAACTGGTTGTGCCACCTTTAGCTGCAATGACTCCAACCAAACACTTCCTGTAGTTGTTGATCAGTCTCTCACGTCGCTGTGGAGGAATTTTGGCTCACTCTTCCATGAAGAACTGCTGTAACTCATCGACATTTGTGGGTTTTCAAGCACGAACTGCTTGTTTTAAGTCCTGCCATAACATGTCAATTGGGACTAGGTCTGGACTTTGACTAGGCCATTCCAAAAATTCAAATGTGTTGTTTTTTAGCCATTTTCATGTAGACTTGAATGTGTGTTTTGGATCATTGTCCTGCTGCATGACCCAGCTGCACTTCAGCTTCAGCTCGCAGACGGATGGCCTGACATTCTCCTGTAGAATTCTCTGATACAGAGCAGAAGTCATGGTTCCTTCTATTAAGGCAAGTCGTCCAGGTCCTGAGGCAGCAAAGCATCCCCAAACCACTGGAATGCAGTGCTTGGTTTTCACCAGGCATAATGGGACCCATGTCATCCAAAAAGTTATACTTTTGAATAATCTGTCCATAGGACATTCTTCCAAGAGTCTTGATGATCATCCAGCTGCTTCCAGGTGCTTTTTTGGTAAACTGAGTCAACATTTTGGACGACATGGGTCCCATTATTCCTGGTGAAAACCAAGCACTGCATTCCACAGTCAGAACCTCAGGATCCCTTTATCTAATATTAGGTTTTGGTTGAAGATCTGATCATATTCAGTATCAGGGGCGGCAGGTAGCCTAGTGGTTAGAGTGTTGGACTAGTAACTGAAAGGTTGCAAGATCAAATCCCCGAGCTGACAAGGTCAAAATCTGTCGTTCTGCCCCTGAACAACCCACGGTTCCAACGCTGTCATTGAAAATAAGAATTTGTTCTTAACTGACTTGCCTAGTTAAATAAAGAGAAAATCAGAAAGGGGGCAAATGCTTTTTCAGGGCACTGTATAGGCATGCTTACACGTGCTCAAACACACACACACGACACCCCCACCTTCCTTTAGAATGTCTCCCCGGCATGTGAGCGACATGAAATGCCAAGAGAGGTAGACAGAGAGAGTGTGAGAGAAAGGGGGAGGTAGGGAAAGGTAGACAGAGAGAGTGTGAGAGAAAGGGGGAGGTAGGGAGAGGTAGACAGAGAGAGTGTGAGAAAAAGGGGAAGGTAGGGAAAGGTAGACTGAGAGAAAGGGGGAGAGGTAGACAGAGAGAGTGTGAGAGGTAGGGAGAGGTAGACAGAGAGAGTGTGAGAGAAAGGGGGAGGTAGGGAGAGGTAGACAGAGAGAGAGTGTGAGAGAAAGGGGGAGGTAGGGAAAGGTAGACAGAGAGAGTGTGAGAGAAAGGGAGAGGTAGACAGAGAGCGTGTGAGAGAAAGGGGGAGGTAGGGAGAGGTAGACAGAGAGAGTGTGAGAGACAGGGAGAGGTAGACAGAGAGAGTGTGAGAGAAAGGGGGAGGTAGGGAGAGGTAGATGTGTATAGCTCTAGGGTTAGTTTTCTTGCTGAGTGGTTTATATTATTACCATGCTCCATCACAGCCTTTCCTGTCACAGCTGAATTAATCCAGTTAGAGTGTGTGTGAGAGTGTGTGTGGTGTAATTAAATGTCTGCTGAGGCTGTGACCTGCTGTGCCTAACACAACTAATGAAAGAATCCTCCTTTACATCTGTCACACAGAGAGAGGAGGGGTGAGAGAGATAGAAAGATGGAGAAAGAGAGCGGGATGAGGAAGAGAGGGTGAGAGAGGGAGAGTTGTGAGAGAGAAGGGGTTTGAGAGAGGAAAGAGAGTTAGAGATGAGAGAGAGAGATAAGTGTTGGAGGAGAGAGAAAGGACATGAAAAGAACAACCCAACCCAAGACAACAAAGATGTCTAATATGAATAGGAAAAATGAGATTGCCTAGGCTTCACAGTAACTCAGCAGGCTGAAAGTATTGTTTAAACCCAGTATGTTACACTACTGCAGCTATTGTTAAAGTCAAGCTACTCTCTTATGAATGATCCCCAGGGCTATAGCTCAGACCTTTACTGGGGAAAGGATAACAATTACATCAAATACAAGTGTTTTTGTCAGGAATGTGGGAACTCATTTTGGGTGATTCAATCATCTCTCTTGCACTGGACTCTACCCACCCACACACAGACTGGACTCTACACACACACACACACACTGACTCTACCCACACACACACACACTGGACTCTACACACACACACAGACTGGACTCTACACACACACACACACTGGACTCTACCCACACACTGGACTCTACCCACACACACACAGACTGGACTCTACACGCACACACACACACTGACTCTACCCACACACACACACACTGGACTCTACCCACACACACACAGACTGGACTCTACCCACACACACACACTGGACTCTACCCACACACACACACTGGACTCTACCCACACACACACACGGACTATACCCACACACACATAATGGACAATACCCACCCACACACACACACTGGACTCTACTCTACCTACACACACTGGACTCTACCCCCCCACCCCCCCCACACACACACACACATGACTCTACCCACACACACACTGGACTTTACACACACACACACTGGACTCTACCTACACACGCACACTGGACTCTAACTACACACACACACACACACACACACACCCACACACACCCACACACACACACACACACACACACACACACACACACACACACACACACACACACACACACACACACACACACACACACACACACACACACACACACACACACACACACACACACACACACACACACACACACACACACACACACACACACACACACACACACACACACACACACACACACACACACACAGTCTTGTACAGCTAACCTTGTGGGGACATACAATTCTGTCCCATTCAAGCATTTCGCTACACTCGCATTAACATCTGCTAACCATGTGTATGTGACAAATAAAATTTGATTTGATTTGGTCAACTTTTTGTTCGTTTACTATTCTTGTAGGGACTTCTGGTCCCCAAAAGAATAGTTAAACACGTCCACACACACACACACACTGGACTCTACCCATAAACACACTGTACTCTCTCCCCACAGACACACACCCACCACTGGACTTTACACACACAAACACACACACACACACACACACTGGACTCTACCAAGCCACACGCACACACATTGGACTCTACCCACAAACACACTGGACACTACCCACACAAACACACTGGATTCTACCCACACAAACACACTGGATTCTACCTACACACACACTGGACTCTACCTACACACACTGGACTCTACCCCCCCCCCCCCCCACACACACACACACACTGGACTCTACCCACACACACACACGACTCTACCCCCCTAC